>NC_066890.1:10269485-10459485 GCF_022985175.1 Labeo rohita
TGTAACTTTAACAAAGAAACTAGCCAGTACAGACGCACTTTGAAACAACAATAATCAGCAGTTAATTGCTTACAGCCAGTAAGGTGGCAGCTGGTTGCTAAAAAAAAAAAGCTACTGCTGATTTAACCCTCATTGTATGACCGTGCTTACAAGACAAATACTGTCTATCCCGACCTACTTCAGCAAAGCTGACAAATTTGACATGCAGGTGCCTGCAACTACAGCTTGACTAATTCATTTGTGTGTTAAACACACTTCACTAACACAAAATAATTAACTTGTCATGACAGGATTTAATAATCCAGTGCTGAAAACCCAACGGACAGAGGATTTTATATCTACCCATTAGTAAGAATACGGATGGTGTCAGAGAAGAAACGGCCCAGGCAATGATCCCTCACACAGCATCAATACATCACTGATGAACAGTCACATCACTGTGCCTTTGAGATAAATGATTCAGGGCCAAAGAAGAATATACAAGACATTAAACAGAGTCCTGAGAACTCCCTTGGGTGTCATGGGTTTAACATAAAGTGGTAAAGATGATTTAGGCCTGGAGAATTTCAGCTGTTCTATCAGCTGCTGGTCTTTTTAGCCCCACTCCAGTCTGCAGCCTGACTGGAAGGGATTTTTCTCTTGAAAGACATGTTGGTTTTCCCATTTGTGCTGAATATTTTTTAGATATCATTTTACAACAATTTTGCATTCGCTCAAAAAACTTTGAGGAAAAAAAAAGATTCACTTTCAAAATGTTTGCGTTCCACCCAAGAATCTTTACATTCACTTGCAAAAATGTTTGCCTTCTTCCCCAAGAAGTAAAGTTCACTTGCTAAAACTTTTGTGTTCTCCCCAAAGAAACTTTACAGTTACTTGAAAAACTGTTACACTCAAAAAACCTTACTTTTGCATTCCCCCAAGTAACTTTACTTTCTCTTGCAAAAATGTTTGCGTTCCACCCAAAAACAACTTTACGTTCATTTGCAATAACTGCATTCCACCCAAAAAAACTTTACATTCACTTGCAAAAATATTTGTTCCCCCCCCCCCCAAAAAAGTGTACTTTTACTTTCAAAAGCGTTTGCCTTATCTCACAAAGAAACTTTACATTCACTTGCTAAAACGTTTGTGTTCTACCACAAGAGACTTTACAGTTACTTGAAAAACTGTGCGTTACACTCAAAAAAAACCTTAATTTTGCATTCCCCCAAGGAACTTTACTTTCATTTGCAAAAATCTTTGCGTTCCACCCAAAAAAAAAAAAAAGACAATTTGCCTTTCCGACGTTTACACTTGCAAAAATTACTTTTGCCTTTGTGTTCTCCCCAAGAAACTTTACATTCACTTGCAAAAATGTTTGCATTCCAACCAAGAACATTACGTTCACTTGCAAATGTTTGTCTTCTCCCACAAAAAAACTTTACGTTCACTTGCAAAAACCTTTGCCTTCTTCTCCAAAAAACTTTACATTCACTTGCAAAAATGTTTGCGTTCCACCCAAAAAAAACTTTACATTCACTTGCAAAAATGTTTGCCTTCTCCCACAAAAAACTTAACGCTCACTTGAAAAAAATATTTGCATTCCACCCCAAAAAAAAAAAAACCAAAAAACTTTACAATCACTTTCAAAAAAATTTTGCGTTCTCCCCCAAGAAACTTTATGGTTACTAAAAACGTTTGCATTCCACCTAATAAATAAAAAAATAAATACATTAATTATGTTCCCTTACAAAAACGTAGCATTCTGTCAAAGGAATTTTTATGTTCACTTGCAAAACTCTTGTGTTCCACCCAAAAAACTTTACATTCAATTGCAAAACTTCTGTGTTCCCCAAAAGTTTTGTATTGTCCCTTTGCCAAATGTTCCAAGAAAAACTTTGCGCACCCCCCGCCCCTTTTTATGTTCCCTTGAAAACTTTTTGCTAGGCAATGCTACATTTCTTAAAGAAACGCAAAACTTTTGCGAGAGAATGCAAAATCATTGGAATATAATTCTTTTTCATCCTTATGTCCCATGAGGGGCTCCATATGATACTCTCAGCTAAATATATAAAAAAATCCCACCCGATTTCACAGATCTTTCATAGAGCAAATAGTTCATAGATTGCTTGATTCTTACCTTTGAGGTCCTCAGAGAAGGAAGCCGAGTGTCTTGAAATAAACAGTTTTAGCTGTTCATCTATATTGCAGGCGGTCAAGTCGACGTTCCAGGAGCGAATACCTACACAAAGAGGAAACCGGCCCAGTCAGACTGCAGTCAAAACAAGCAAAAGCTCAATTATTCATGGACCACATTCACTGTCCACTGAAGATACTGAAATTGAGCACTTTCACTGACAAACAGCATCCTGTGGTTCAAGAGCCAAGAGACACTGACATAGACTGTATTTATAAACCTTCTGGTGTGAGTAGGTGAAGCACAGCTTTCAGAGTTTTTGTGAAAACATGAGACCAAGCAGCGTTCTTCTTTAGATACATATTTTATAACGAAACAAGAGGTCAAATTTGGTTGGAGTTTGTGTTCTTCGGACAGAAATAACCCAAAGAGAGAGAGAGCAGAAGTTACACACAATTCAATACCAAAAGGAAACTTTCTTTTTTTTTTTCCCTGAGCCAAAATAAGATGACCTCTTACCACCATTGACTCACTTAAAAAGAACCCTACTACTGCGATGACAGCATGTTTTTCCCCATGTACTGCCCAAACTGTGATTTTAAACCAAATTCTCAGCAGTGGTGGACTGCATATTTTCCAACAGAGTAGTTGAACAACACACCTCAGACTAGCGCCGTAGCATGAAAAAACAGACATGTGAACCAAGTGAGCTCAAATAATCATCGTCTTATGAAATCTCTCTTTCATATGCAGCATTCAGAAGTTCAATTTATTTTAGTGAACTAGCTTGTTTTCCACATTAAAATATTTGGTTAAATGCTGCAGTTTTATAAAATGTGTGTGCGTGTGTGTGTGTGTGTGGGGGGGGTTGTTTAATTGATGTATTTAATATTTATTTAAAATGTATCTGTTCAAGCATAATGACATCATGTCCATTTATTAAAAAAACAACTGTATATAGTAAATGCAACCATTTAATATTATATATTACATAAACTGATAGTCCAATATATTTTAAATTACACTGCCTTTAATGCATTTAGCTACATTTTAGTGGGTGTTTACATAACAGTGTTTTCAAGTAAATATGAAAAACTTTATGTATTTAAAGCAACTTTATGCATTTAAAGCCATTCAACATTTTGGGGGCCTCAAAAAGCAAACCTTTGAAAATGGGTTTAAAAGTGTTATTGTCTATTGGGTCAATTAAAATAACATACATTTGCGTGGGTATACTTGTAGCAATACTCAAAAATACATTGTATGGGTCAAAATTACCAATTTTTTTATGCCAAAAATCACTAGAAAATTAAGTAACGATCATGTTTCATGAAGATATTTTGTAAATTTCCTGCCGTAAATATATCAAAACTTAATTTTTGATTAGTAATATGCATTGCTAAGAACATAATTTGGACGATTTTAAAAGCGATTTTCTCAATATTTTGATTTTTTTTGCACCCTCAAATTCTAGATTTTTTAAATGGTTGTATTCTCATCCAAATATTGTCCTATCTTAACAAACCATACTTCAACTGAAAACCCTATTTATTCAGATCAGTTGACACTTATTACTCAATTTGTGGTCCAGGTTCACAGATTTGTTTCTAGTTGAGCTGTTGCATTTAATATTTATTTAAAATGTATGTTCAAATGTAATAATGTCAAAATCAAGTCCACTGATTAAAAAAATAACAATAGCAAATAGTAATTGATATTACATTGACAGTCCAATATATTTTTAAATATCTGAAAATATACTGCCTTTAAATTAGCTTTAAATTGTAGTGTGTGTACATAACACTGTTTTCAAGTAAAAATAAAACCTTTTTATGCATTTTTTTTTAGCCATTTATTTATATGACAACAACGTTTTGGAGGCCTGATAAAGCACATTTTTGAAACTTTTTAGCTTTTATATTGTTACAATATTATCGTTTCTGTGTAAATTACAAAAAAAATTAACTTTGTGAAGCATGCATATTTCACAGACACAAAGTGTTTCTTTACAAAATGAAATCGCCACAATTAGGGTATGCCAAAAAACTCTGATCGTATTTTCTCCCTCAACTTTAAAAATCATTTCAAAATCATCCTACATCGCTGCAGAAGTACCGACCCAGTCTTTGCAAAGTGAGCATGCAAAGAAGATCAAACACCCTTAAAGGGGTCATCGGATGCTAAGTTCACTTTTTCATGTTGTTTGAACATTAATGTGTGTTGTCAGTGTATGTACAAATCTACCCTATAATGATAAAAATCCATGCAGTGGTTTTTAATTAATCTGTAAAAATAATATTCCCTTTTTCAAATCGAACCATTCTCAGATGCCTGTCGTTGTGGCGTCACACCCACAGAGGCCGCTCCCACGATAGTTGATTGACATGAGCGTTTTACCTCAGATCAGCTGTAACAGTCCGACCTCTTTGTTTCGATGCCGGAGCAGGGATGTAAGTTAGACAAGAATATCTCTGATTGAGCGATTGAGGTGTTGTGAAGATGCAGTCGATTACGTTTGTTTGTGAAGGGAATGCTCCTCCCGATCTACATATATCCGTCTATGTTAGCGCGAATCATTCGTGATCCAGCTTCACTTACAGCAGAAGTGAGTATAAGGGTTTTTTTAGGAATCTTTGTGATCGCCTTTCCTAATAATGTGCTAGTTAACAAGTTTAGCGGCTAAACGCGGCTAAATGTGTGAAGTAAACAGGCTCGTCTCACCACAGAGAGAAGAGAGGGGTGGGGCAAGCAGAGCTAATTTGCATTTAAAGCAGCCTCGACCAGAATGAGATGATTTTTGCAGAGCTTATTTTGGCAGGTAAAAGGGTGTTTTACACAACCACTGAGAATTTTTAACCAAAATATATTATAGACTTTTCATTAAGACCCTAAAGAATCATATCAACTTGTGGAAAATGGGCATCCGATGACCCCTTTAAACCCGTTGCACGGGTAAACATTTCATCCTTAATGCGAAATTCCCAAATCGCATGGATTTCTATTGAAATAACTGGATTTCACCAAGAAAACATGTAAATGTGGCTGCATCTTAACAACTTCTAATTAAAAAGTAGCTTGTTTCTAAGCAGCTTTTCCAACCATGTTGATATGCAAGTTGCTAGCATGTTGGTAGGGCACTTCTTAAGAAGCCACGCAATACATTTCGTCATTCACGTCTGTTGAACAAACGCTGCACACTTAAGTTTGCAGACGGTTGTGTTTTAGAATAAAGAAGTGTGGGACTCGCGTTTTAATGAATTTAAAGACGTTTTTACGAACTAACTGCGGTCACACACTCCTAGAAGGGCTCAACAAGGGCCAAAACGATGAAAAACACACCACTGCAGATGCAGAACAAGTGGCATGCCTGTGGTTGAATTCGACAGAAGAATTCCTTCCTATTTAAAGTTGCTGACAGCACTTAAAAAAGTAAAAAAAAAATCTTATTCCTGTCAGATTAGTAAGGTGGAAGCTGCAGCGTCTGACCAGGAAACGAAGGAAACGCTGGCAACAGTCACAAAGAGGATGTGTGTGTATCAGTCACACGGCCCTTGTGTATAGTCACAGATAAAGAAACTGAAAATCAAAGGAAAGCAGATGATAAAAAGACAAATAACTACAGCAATCCCAGCTGTGTGCACACAATCTTTTCCATCCAGCCTGGTCTCAGTCTGACTGACTAAAAAGTGTACAAACATCTTTCAAAAAGACCATCTAATCGGTTTTCTTTCACAGAGGCTGATGTATCTCACACATACCAAAGATGAACTTTGAACCAGACAGCACAATGAGGAAGGAGAGTGTGCAAACACATGATTGGCTATATATAACCGTGCAAAAGAATTGCTTCGCTTTCAGCGACTTTCAGCGACTTTCAGCAGAGAAAACAAGGCAGTGGTGCGTATCTGCTGCTATATGCGCTTATCTTTCTTTCATAAGTGGGTGCGTTCAGATTGGAGGATTGCAGGCTGAGAGAGATTTCAAGCAGACCGTCTGAACAGGGAAGTCACGTTGGCTTAGCCATGCTGAAGTAAATGAGCTGCATTATTTATGTCCTGCAGAGCAGGCTGGGTCTTTATAATGTGCTTTGAGATCCAGAGGCCAAAAAAATCTCACAAAAGAACCCTGAAATACCAAAAAACCAATTGCATTATTTACACCTCAGAGATTATAGGAAACGTACATCTTTGTAAACAATATCGACATGCACAGACTTATTTAGTCTGCCGCCTCTCTGGCATTGACTTTGAAGAGCTTCCTCATATTGATTTAGGGTTTATGCCATGTTTGACAGCTCAGAGACCCAGTTCAACAGTAAATATACGTGTACGAGCCCTCCGTGGGCATTCATCTCATTTTAGTTCCTACTCAGCTGACAAAATGAAATGAGGTCAAGGTCACATGAACAAAAACCAGTCTCTGGAGATGATATTTGGTTACATTCATGCCATGTGACAGATTTCAACAGACTTTCAGTGGCAATTCTGCAAATCTGTATCACTCAGGCTTTTTATGTTAGGTAACAAGCAATACAGTCCTTAAAGTTAAAATAAGTCTAAACTAGTAGTAGAAACTTTAAAACTAGAAAACTATGGTTATTTTTCATGATATTTCAACATATGTGTACAAATAATAATACTAATAACCATAATAATAATTAAAACTCCAGCAACGTGAGATACAAAAAACAGCCGTTATTTTATGAAAAAAGCGTTACGTTGTTTTCAGCGGTTTTTCTCTTCATGACGTAGACTCGGAGAGTGATGGGCGAGGGAAGCGCGCTCTGGCTCTCATTCAATCACCATCCTAAGTAAGACGAAACTTTACCTCTTTCAATCTCTGACACCAGTAAATCCACAAATCCAGGCGGACCGGGCTGTCCAACAATGACCAGCAAAGAGTATTTGTCGCTGCAGAAACCGGGTCGAGCGCTTCGGTTGGAGTTTTCCATGCTTGCCAACTCGCCGATGTTGTCTGCCGCCATGTTGCAAAGTTTACACAAATTCGTGATGTCCGATTCGCGAGCGAGTCGTTCGTTTGACTCGGTTCTCTTCAATGATTCGGTCGAACCGATTCTCTCCGGATCTTTTACGGAGAACATCCCTGCGTCCCAGTGTGCATACTATCCACCCTGTCTGCCCTAAATAGTATTGAAAATTATTACTGCCACATAGAATTTAGGATGGATATGCACATCGGGATACAGGCCAAGCTTCCAGAGAAAATTGGAGCAACACACATACATATTTAACTCGATTACTTGATGTTTAAAAATGTAATACGGAAAATCATCGACTTTGAGCGAATGAATCTGGTACACGTATACATTTATAAGCTACTGAATACAAGCGAATACGTTTTATTGATTAACTACAGCTTAATCGTAAACATGGTGATAACAGCCAAACATTAATGTAGGTGCAAAACAATAAAACGTAAAATGATCACAATCGAAACTCGAAAGAACCGGTTCACTGAAATGAATCGTTCGAACGAACCGACCCGCCTCAAATGAATTGGACAACCCAACGGTAAGACAAGCGATGCGCTCAGGGAAACACCCACAATTTATATGCAAGGGGCGGGGAATACAGGTTGACGTCATTTGTGTCCAATCAGTTGATAAAGAGGATTGAAAATTGGCGTTTTGGAAAGATTCAGAAACTCATATTAACAGAAAATTGAGTGTATGTTAGAAATTTGTGTAGGCTATTTGACGTCATTTTTTTTTAATTTTCACAGTGACAGTGTAAAAACTATGCAGCTATGTAGTTATTTAGCATATTTTATTAGGAAAATGCTATATGTGACCCTTGACCACAAAACCAGTCATAAGGGTCAGTTGAGATTTACAAATAATCTGAAAGATGAACAGATAAGCTTTCCATTGATGTATGGTCTATAGACCATTTTGCTAGATGTAAACATACTGGTCCCAATACACTTCCTGTTTCTTTCTTTTTTTTTACTTTACACAAAGATCACAAAAAAATACAACCAACATAGCATTTGACTGGATGAAAATGTTACATTAGCACCTTTAAGATGTATTTGTATATGTGAAAAAAAAAAAAAAAAAACAGGAAGCGCTTCTGGACCAGTGTTGTTTACATCTAGCGAAATGGTCTATATGGTAGGACAATATTTGGTCGAAATACAACTATTTGTGACCCTGGACCACAAAACCAGTCATAAGTCGCTGGGGTTTATTTGTAGCAATAGCCAAAAATATATTGAATAGGTCAAAATTATTGATTTATGGTCTTATTTTTATTGTTTTATGCCAAAAATCATTAGGATATTAAGTAAAGATCATGTTCCATGACAATATTTTGTAAAATTCCTACCGTAAATATAATAAAACTTAATTTTTGATTAGTAATATGCTATGTTAAGAACTTTATTTGGACAACTTTAAAGGTTTTTTTCTCAATATTTAGATTTTTTTGCACCTTCAGATTCCAGATTTTCAAATAGTTGTATCTCGAACAAATATTGTTCTATCCGAACAAACCATACAACAATGGAAAGCTTATTTATTCAGCTTTCAGATGATGTTTAAATCTCAGTTTGGAAGAACTGACCCTTATGACTGGTTTTGTGGTCCAGGGTCACATATGAACATCTGGAATCTGAGGGTGAAAAAAAACGAATTATTGAGAAAATCGCCTTTAAATTTGTCCAAATGAAGTTCTTAGCAATGCATGTTACTAATCAAAAATTAAGTTTTGATATATTTACAGTAGGAATTTTACTAAATATCTTCATGGAACATGATCTTTACTTAATATCCTAATGATTTTTGGCATAAAATTGTTAATTTTGACCCACACAATGTATTTTTGGCTATTGCTACAAATAAACCTGTGCTACTTAAGACTGGTTTTGTAGTCCAGGGTCACATATAAATTAGAAGTGGCCTCTTTACAAAGCAAATATTCTTACATTTTCTAAATGACTTTTTTATACATCAACGCTTTGAACCAAAAAACAAAATATATAATATGTACTATATGTAAAAATTGAAATAATATGTTCTTTCTAAAAATGTTTTGGGTTTAATGAATGGTAGTTTGCAGCAGTGTGGCAAGTCATTTCTAAAAGTACAAATATTTCATGTAGACTCCTAACTAATTAATATGAGGTTCAAAGTGTGTGCCACATAAAATGCTAAAATGATTTATAACCTACTGATAGCATTCCACTTCAGGACACTGTCATGTCAACCAGCTAGTCCTATCTTTTTATGAAAATATATTTGAATATATATGTTTGAAAATATATTGGATATCAATGTCTTATCTACTGTTTAACTTTTGTTAGTCTGCTGGTAGGAGCTGCATCTGTTAAAGCATATAATAGCTTTACTACTCATCAAAGTGCTCTTTGACCTCTCGCCTACTTCTAGTTAGACTCATTTGACAGCACTGATATGACACCAGACCCTTTGTTCATTTAGGTTTCATTTTCAGTGACTGTAATTGGTTAAGGCTTTGCACCACCTAGTGGCCGTGAAATGGCAAGACTAGTATAAATATAATACTAGTACACAGTTAACATTTTAACAAAGTTTGCTCTCAGAGTAATCAGACTTTGAATAAAAAATAGAGATATATACAAAAATGCATGCATTTATTCGATGTGTCCGTTTGCATTAATAAAACATGTTACAACTGATGGAAACAACAAACATCTCTAATCATTTGTAGGTACAATAAAACGTTGGATAGTGACAGAATGAGGCATGTTTTCACAAACACTTGAGGATGGAGAAGCTGCAGGTGGTTCCTCCCGGACAGCTGCACAGCTTCCCGAAACGAGCACCTTTGCGAACCGCACACTGCTCACCTGCATCACACTAAACACACCATTGTTTATTGGTTTAATGGTTTGGTCAGACTTCAGTTTTCATATAAGTAAGTACTGATTAATACAACTTAAACAACTCAATTTTTGGAGTACATTTTCATATTTGTATCATAGATAGTCTTCACCCCAAAATGAAATTCTGTCATCATTTGCTCACCCTCATAATATCCCAAAAGCAAAAGACTTTCAAGAATGAGGATATTCTTAATATTCACTCATCCTTTTTTGTCCATCCACTAAAAGTCAAGGTAATCTTAAGCTTCTAAAAGTACATCATCATACACTCATCCAAAAGGGCGTTTTTGCAGTGATGCCCAGAAGAACCATTTTTGGTTCCCCAAAGAACCTTTCAGTTCTTAAAAGAACCAATTTAAAGAACAGTTTAACAATCTAAAGAACCTTTTTTGACCATAAAAAACCTTTCATGCATTTGAAAAGTTCCGAGGATGTTCAAGGTTCTTCATGGAACCATCGATGCCAATAAAGAGCCTTTATTTTTAAGAGTGAAGTAATCCAAGTAAATTGAGTGGTTTAATCCAAGCCTACTAAAGATTTTAAAACAGGCTTTTATTCCCATATAAGTCAACACACATCAATAAAGCTCATCAATCATCTTGAGCAACTAGACTTAGACGAATGGATGGTCAAAAACGATGATAGGATATTAAAAATACCAAACATTTGTGTGTCGAAGATGAGACTTGAGTAAATTTATGACAGAATTTGCATCTTATTGCATCTTATTTACTATATTGGATATCAATATTACACTCACATTTCTTGAAATGGAAATCATAGTTTTCCAACACATCAATAATTAAGTTAACATGAGTGAATTTAAATGATTTCATAATTTTATTGGATTTTGCTACATATTCACCAGATACCCAAAAGCTATCAGCAAAATTTTAATATGACAAACTTATAGTGTTTAATACTTTGTTCTTTCTCTAAACAAAACGTTTCAACCAAAACATGTTTTTGTTGATATATAGTTCATATCCAAAGAATATGAATGACCTAATTACATTGTTATTGCTAATTAATTATATATATATATATATATATATATATATGTATTTATGTAAAATATGTATAAAAGAGAAACTGTAAATTGTTAACAATGGCTTACCGAGGGAACCCAACCAAACTTCTTCTCTGCAGTGGGAATCTGTTTGTTTCTCAGTTTTTCAAGAACTTCTTGAAGAGCTTCGATCTGTAATTATTTTTTCAGTTAATTTATCTGTTAATGCTGACTCTTTAGAATGATTTCCAGAGTGCCTGAAAGCCTCTAAACAAAAGTTATCTTACCAGTTCTTTCTCCTCTTGAGCCTTCATGTTATCTTCTGGCGAGCGGATCTCTAGGACATCATCACAGCTAACTAGTAGCATTAAGACGGAGAGGGTTACAGTTAGAAGAAAGATCCGATCACTAACCATTGTGGCTGGAAACAGGACTTGATTTGAGACTGATGTCTATCGTGACCGACTCTTCTCAAGTAACATAAGAGGGACCATCTCAAGCACTTATAAGCTCTCATGCAATGACACAAATCCGTTCTAAATGCATCAACGTGAGATGTTGTAGAAGTCGTGGGTCGTGACCTCACAGCACCTCCGAAGGCAATGCAAACTATACGCCGTCTCCACAGTTGCTTCATCCATCTGAGAACGTCAGCATGATGATTCATACGTCTGACCCATGAACCTCAAACATCAAACCACTGATGTACACCTAACCTCATCTTTGACTATAATTACCAACCGTTTTTATTTCCGGAGAAGATAATTTAATTACCGGAACATCTATAACAAGAAATTGCCATTTTAAGGGATTACTCTCTTAAAAATAAGAACCATTTTTGGATCCCCAAATAACCTTTCAGTGAACAGATCCTAAAAGAACCATTTTGAAGAACATTTGAAAAATCTAAAGAACATTTATTGCATTTGAAAGGTTCCATGTTCAAAGTTCTTCATAGAATCATTGATGCCAATAAACCTTTATTTTAATAGTGTAGTTGCAAACAATTCCTTCTGTAAATCTAATTTGGTTCGTGTCATATGGGTTCTGAGTAAAAATCATGAGGATGTCACAATGCTAATGACAAAATTATGTAAACATATCAACATTAACAGATAACTAATAACTGAACACTTAGATCACCAGAAGATCTTCTTTGATAGCGTGAATTGCCCTAATGACTAATGACTGCTCCACCATCATATATGACTGGACATTTGAGAGGTTATGTGATTTTGAGCACATGACACCACAGCTTTGTCCAAAACAAAGTCTGGTTATTAAGTACTAATATGTACCTTTAAGGTACCAAGGTACTCTTTAGGTACAAACGTGTACACTTTGAAAAGGTACCCACCCCAGTGACAGCTTCTGTAGGCGATTTCTGAGAGTGTAGGAAACATCCTGAAATTACTTTAGGGGCTTACATTGTAGGCTACCGCAGAACCTGATTTTACCAAGCTCGACATGTTCCTGGATCAACATCTTTGTTGACCCTGGAACAACATTGTGATTAATCAGTCAGATTTGAAAAATCAGTTTATAGTTTTTGTGAAGTTTAGGCTTACAATCAGTGTTTGGTGCTTGTACATTAGTGTCATTCATCTATTATTTCCTCTGATTTTAGGGATTACTCATGGGTAAGTGGGTAAATTTTTAGATTAAAATGTGTTTAAAACAAAATATGTTGACCCAGGAACACATCTAACTCAGCAAAATCAGGATGTGCCTAGGCTACCTCTGCCTCATTTCCACTTAACTTCAGGGTTACCAAGTTTCCACAATAAAAACCCACCCAATTGCTACTCAAAAGTAGCACAATGGTGTAAAATTCTAGGGGCTAAATATCACCATATTGAGGTCACTTCAACTCGCGGACATGAAAAACAACCCATGGCAACAGTGGTAGCCCAATCCCACGGGAAAACCACGAACTTGGCAACACTGCTTATTTTGAGGACCATTAAAAATGCCCCATCTTACCCCACTCCGCCCTATATTACAGTAAAACAACTGTTTGTAATAAGGAAAAACGACAGTCTAATGGTGTGTTCACACCAAACCCGAATTTAATTATTCGCCCAAGTAGATTACATACAAAGTCAATGCACAGATGTGAATAGAGGTCAATTCACGCTGGACGATGCGAAATGCTCAATATTCGCCTCAAACGCGTCTTCCGCGCAAGTTCAAAAATTTCCACTCGAGCAGAAAATTTGCATTATTTGTTAAGCAATCAGGGAAGAGCTTATTGACAGATTGATCAGCAAATGGAAAAGAGCATTACTGTAGCCATAAATTTATAATATAGGTATCTAGAGCATAGAAAACAGTTAAAATCAGTTGTAGTGCTAGTTGTATTTTATTAGCATGGCTACAGAGATGCTGCTAAAAATACAATAATAATAATGTCAGTGTATACAGCAGAGAAATGTAACACACATTAATGCAGGATTAATAGGCTACTCATCCGCCTCTGGGTTGCGTTTCCCAAAAAGCATCGTTAGCCAACTATGGTCGCAAGTTCCGTCGTTATCAACATAGTTCAACGATTCGGTGTTTGCCGAAACCATAGTTCAAAACGATCATTTGCAAACAGCGTCACAAACTTACGTGGTGGAACTACAGCTCTCGACCTGTGGTTAGAAACATAGTTCCTTTTTTGTAAGACATATGGGCTTAATAAATTATGCTGTTGGGCACAATAAGCAAGCTGACATGCAATACAATCTATATCTTTCGTTCGATCTAAATGTTAATGCATTTTAATCTGTATTTTTAAGCTTCCTTGCAAGCGACGTTTTTGCATAGTGCACATGTGCAGAAATGCCTCCGATCAAATAAAGCGAAATGACACGGAACAAAAAACAGTAAATTAGTCGCCAGGTGCCATGTTTAATATAGCTGCATTTTAGAGATGTCTAATAAGTTAAATAGCATAAATTATTACTCGGTGACGTCATTAACAACGGCCCTACACTGTTGAACTAATGTGGTTGAAATGACGGAGATGTTGCGGAATTGCTTTGCACACAATATGCTAAACATTCATGAAACTTCAGCCGCCACAGCTGCGATATAAATAATATAAAAAATAATAAACTAAACAACTACACCGTGTCCGAACTACACACAACGTGACACGATTCCAGCGACAAGATGTCTACAGTGCGGCGTGACAGAATCGCTCAAGCCATTCAGACGCGCAGAAGTGCACTGCACTCCCAACGAAATGGACAAGTTTATAATCTACTTCATAAATATGAAACATTTTTAACATTATTAAAACTACATACTGAGTGACTGATACCATCTTTGTCATGAAAAACGTATTGAGTGAGTTGCAGCTTTATATGTTTGCTTCAATTTATTTTCAAGATCTGAGGTCAATTATCTATTGTTGCTTTCAGTATGGCTATAAATGTCACGCAATATAATATTCAAATTCACATTAAACACTTTTAACAATGCATCAAGCACATAATCAGTACACTCGCTCAAATATATATTTGCAGAAAGCACATACTTCAAGTTCACTCAAGTTCACGCTGATATGATGTGATCCAACATGGCGCCGCGGATGGCTGCCTCTGTGCTTAGCTCTCCAGTTGTTTTAGTGTTTTTGTTCGTTTTTCCTGTTTTTGGTTTTGCAAACACGATCAGTTTTACCAGGGATGAACACACCACAAAATCTCCTACCGGTTTTCGATTATTCGGACGTTTTGCTGAACATTGTAGTTGGCGGAGCAGCAGCGCTGATCAGACGCTTTCGAACGCGCCGGCGCGCTCGTGAAGCTTCGTCAGCGTGGATTTAGGATGTCGCTGCCGGGCATACATCTTGCGAATCTCCGCTCTCTACCCAACAAAACGGACGAACTCCTTCTGCTCTCCCGGTCAAATAAGGATTTTTCACATTCTGCTGCTCTGTGTTTCACGGAAACCTGGCTGAACGCGGCTATACCGGACAGCGCGATTCATCTGGATATCAGCTGTTCAGAGGAGACCGCGACACGGAATCAACGGGGAAATCGCGTGGCGGCGGGACGTGCTTTTACATCAATGAGAGGTGGTGTACAGATGTAACAGTGATAAAAAATTTGTGCTGTTCTGATCTAGAAGCGCTTTTCATAAACTGTAAGCCGTTCTATTCGCCGCGAGAGTTTTGCTCGTTTATTCTCGTGAGCGTGTACATTCCACCGCACGCGCACGTAAACCTGGCGTTGCAGAAACTCGCCGATCAGATCACAGAGACAGAACAACAACACCCGGACTCTGTTTTAATCATTCTTGGGGATTTTAATAAAGCAAATCTCTCACTTGAACTGCCAAAATACAGACAGCACGTTACATGTCTTACCAGAGACAGTAATATATTGGACCACTGTTACACCACAATTAAAGGAGCATATCACTCTGTCCCACGGGCAGCTTTGGGACTCTCTGATCACTGTCTGGTCCATCTTATACCAACCTACAGGCAAAAACTTAAATCTGCTAAACCTGTAGTTAAGACTGTAAAAAGATGGACCAACGAAACAGAACAGGTCTTACAATCCTGTTTCTATTTGACTGATTGGAGTGTTTTTGAAGCTGCTGCCACCGATCTGGACGAGCTCACAGAGACTGTTACTTCATATATCAGTTTCTGTGAGGATTTATGCATTCCTACCAGAACTTATCTAACATACAACAATGACAAGCCATGGTTTACAGAAAAACTCAGACATCTTCGTCAGGCCAAAGAGGATGCTTACAGAAAAGGGGATAGAGTCTTGTACAGCCAGACCAGGAACACACTGAATAAAGAGATTGGAGTGGCTAAAAGGACCTATGCAAAAAGGTTAGAAGATCAGTTCACTTCGAATGATCCAAGTTCAGTGTGGAAAGGCCTGAAAACCATCACAAACTACAGGACACCATCCCCCAGCACTGAGGCGACTCAACGACTTGCTGAAGACCTGAATGAGTTTTATTGTAGATTTGAAAACCCCCACACCCGCTCTGATGATCTCTTCACACAACCATTACCACCTTCAGCAACCCCCCTCTCCCCCCGTCCTTCACTTCAAATCAGCGAAGATGAGGTGCGCCAGGTCTTCAGGAAGAACAAAAGAAGAAAGGCACCAGGCCCAGACAGTGTGACACCAGCCTGTCTGAAAACCTGCGCTGACGAATTGGCCCCCATCTTTTCACAGATCTTCAACAGGTCTCTGGAGCTGTGTGAAGTCCCTGACTGCCTAAAACGCTCAACCATTATTCCTGTTCCAAAGAAATCCAAGATAACAGGACTTAACGACTACAGACCTGTGGCGCTAACATCTGTCGTCATGAAGTCGTTTGAAAAACTGGTTCTGGCTTATCTGAAGGACATCACCGGACCCTTACTGGACTCCCTGCAGTTTGCTTACCGAGCAAACAGGTCAGTGGACGATGCAGTGAACATTGGCTTGTACTTCATCCTGCAGCATCTGGGAAGACCAGGGACTTATGTGAGGATCCTGTTTGTGGACTTCAGTTCGGCCTTCAACACCATCATTCCTTCACTCTTCCACACCAAACTAAACCAACTTTTTGTTCCTAGCCCTATCTGTCAATGGATCACCAGCTTTCTGACAGATAGGCAACAGCTGGTGAGACTGGGGAAATTCACATCAAGCAGCCGCACCACCAACACTGGTGCCCCTCAGGGTTGTGTTCTCTCCCCACTGCTCTTCTCCCTCTACACCAATGACTGCACCTCTAAAGACCCCTCTGTCAAGCTCCTGAAGTTTGCTGACGACACCGCGGTTATCGGCCTCATTCGGGGCGGTGACGAGTCTGCCTACAGACAGGAGGTAAAAGAGCTGGCTGTCTGGTGCAGACACAACAACCTGGAGCTGAACAAGCTTAAAACTGTAGAGATGATAGTGGACTTCAGGAGGAACCCCCCTGCACTTTCCTCACTCACCATCATGGACAGCACTGTGGCTACAGTGGAGAAATTCAAGTTCCTGGGATGTTTCATCTCCATTGTTAAAAAGGCCCAGGAAAGGTTGTACCTGCCAGCTGAAGGTTTAACACCACAGGAGTTGCTGAGACAGTTCTACTCGGCCGTCATCGAGTCTGTTCTGTGCACATCAATAACTGTCTGGTTTGGCTCAGCTACAAAATCAGACATCAGAAGATTGCAGAGAACGGTCCGGACTGCTGAGAGGATTATTGGTGCTCCCCTGCCCACCCTTCAGGAACTATATACATCCAGAGTGAGGAAAAGAGCTCAGAAAATCACTCTGGACCCCTCGCACCCAAGCCATCCCCTCTTTGAACTCTTACCATCCGGCCGGCAATACAGAGCCCCAAATATCAGGACTACCAGACGCATGAACAGTTTTTTCCCCCAGGCAATCCACCTTATGAGCAGTTAAAATGTTCCTCCCATTGTGCAATAAAAATTTGTAGAATAATCTGACATCTACTGCTACCACCTCCACCCTAATACTCCCCTAACACATCCCTGCATTCCATCCTATCACATATAGCACGACTGTACATACCACCTAGTTATTTGTCAATTTATTTTTTACAAATTATAATTATTATATTCTATTTTATTTTGGTCTATTTATATTCTATTTATGTTCTATGTGTATTTTTCTTATTCTCTTATTTTTATTGTCTGTGCGTTGTTGTCTCTGTGTACTGGAAGCTAATAACACTGAAACAAATTCCTTGTATGCGCAAGCATACTTGGCAATAAAGCTCTTTCTGATTCTGATTCTGATTTCTGATTCTGAATTCAGCATTTTGATAAACAGTGGTTTAACAGTATTTCAGAATGATTTTATCAGTGATTAAAAAATAATATTTGTGGTTGAACGCCAGTGTGTTTTGTCATGTTTTCTTGATGACCACGAAAAGAATTAAGATACAGATAGGAGCACGGCATCGTTAGAAACGGTGTCTACTTTTGTCTTACTTTTAAATAAACCAATTTACATTTAAAACAAATATGCTCTGATTATATAATCCGAGTGAAGTACAGTTTCTCCTGTCTCATCCCATTATCGCTATGGTCCTGCATCACACTGACTGCTCTGTTCTCATGTTAATGATCTGATTAAAGTTGGTTTTACTATAGTAAAAGTGTGGTAACCATGTTTTTGCAGGTTACCATTCATTTAATGGCAGCTTTACTACAAATGTCATGGTATTTATTTATTTAGATTATATTTCTGTACGCTTACATAGCTGAATCACAATAAAGCTCACCTGAGTTTAAACTAGTTTGATTATAGTAGTCTATTTGTATAATTAGATTAGCCTACTAGGTTGTCTATGTGTAGTTTTATACTTGTACTTTATACTATATTTCTCTCCACTGTAGGCTATGTCTCAACATATAAAGCAGAATTACAATAAATGTTCACAGTAAAGGTGTTTCCGGATCTCAGCACCCGAAAGGAAGTTGCTCAATTGCACGTGAGAAAATCAAGCCAAGTTTCCTTAGAAAAAGCCAACTGATTCTCACAGCTGTAACACACAATACATATGTTTGTCCATGCCACTGCATTTTCTCTCAAATAGAGTTTTGTGTTTGCATTTGTTTGAAAGTTGAGTTTTTCTTTGCAAAGCAGATTTGCAAAACACTGGATTTCTTTGATGAATATTGGCACAAAATTCACTCCATAAACTTACTGTTAGTTTTCTTGCTTGATATATGTGGGGAAAATCTTCTGCATATTGAAATGACTATTTCTCCCGCAGAAAGTGAACAAGGGTAAACGTGATCGCTTTTAACTTGCAGTTTTACGTCTCGACCACCAGAGGGCCAAATCTTCCATATTTTCATATGTTAGACGTGCAACACCGACAATTCATCCAACAGCATATTTGTATCTTGGTGTTTATTGTGAAATATGAGACAGTGTACTGTGGATTACTGTAGAATCCACAAATAAATGAATGATACTTTATTCAAAATGTCAAAAAACACATTCTAAGAATGGCCGTTGAATTTCACTTCAACCTTCCGTTCTTTTTTATTTTAGGTATTCATTTAAACACACACACACAGGCCGCTCATGTTAACAGATCCAGGTCGCTGAACACAGCGTTTGCTGTGGTTGGGTCCGGCTGTGAAGGCTCTGTGGTGGTTGGAGGAGCTGTGGTGACAACGACCGGCTTGAACTCTTTCCAGGGTTTGGTTGGACAGTTGAGGGGTGTGTGTGGGGTCTTGCCGATGCTCTCCTTGGATTCCTCTGAGGATTCTTTGACTTTCGTCTTTGAGGTAAATTTTCTGATAGGCATAATCCTAAGAGGAGTCCAGCCTGGTGGCCGTTTAAATCTTCCCCCGCTCTGAAAACGAGACGTTGGCAATGAATGGGTTTATTGAAAATGGATCGCAATGCTGTGGAAAATAAATGATTTGATGGGGTGGCTCACCTTAGTAACTGTCATACATTCAACATGCACCTCTGGGACCTCGTGTCTCCAAGGAGCCACATCCACAGTAGAGTTACACTGCAAAATCTCCTAAACAACAACCCTATGTAAGATGCTACAAGTACACACTCAAATTTGATAAAGAATTTCAACATTCCATCAGACAAAGAACAATTTTTGTGTTGTTTTGTGCCATCTCAGACTAAATTAAAAATATTAAATTACACTCGTGTTTAAAATATATATGCACTGAGTAATTTTGGATGGTACCGTTTTCTCTTGCAGCGGGTGGCACTCCTCAGTAACCACTTTAAATTCTGTCCTGGTGCAGTTGCTCTTCTCAATCGCAAACTGCAGTTTATACCTGAATCCAGCAACCACCTACACACAGATCAACAACACCCACAACATTAACCTTGATAGTCCTGAGGTCAACCAGTCTACATTTGACCAAGTTGACGAAAAACAATCCAGTGGATTAAAATAAGGTGATTTCACATTCGTACCTGTGCATTTGGAAGACGCCTCTACCCAAAGTCACTAGTGCATTCAAGCAATTGGTTTTATCAGTGAACACATTCAAAATGTGTCATTGGTGTCACCCAGTGCCAAACTCTACCAGCTGAGTGACAGAAACATGAAAAGAAATACCTGTTTTGTTGCAGATGACAAGCCCTTCAAGATGAAGAAGTGCTTGTGGTTGATTAAGCCGTTGGCTGTCCTCAAAGAGTGTATGAGCGGTTCCCTCAGTTCTTCATGATGTAAATCGATCTTCTCAGGGCAGCCCAGACAAGGGGCGACTTTAGAGGTAATAGCTGGTTCGGCTGAATGTTTAGAAAAGTGAGTAAAATTTAATATATGCTTTGATAGAGGCCATATATCAGCTTTTTTAAAAATAGAGTTTAACTGACATATTCTTGGTGAAGAACAATACCACACACAATTTAAGGGAGAGAAGACAGTGTTGGAAATGGAAATCCCACAGTCAGATGTTTGAATATAAATAGTATTCAATTATAGCATATTCATTTGGCAATGGTTTATGGGAGGAGTACAGAGTCTTGTATCTAAAAAGTGGCTGTGTTGCAAGAGCAGATCATGTGATCTCAGCAAGAACAACCTTATGTAAAACTTACAAAAAAATGTCTTTTCTAGTCCTCTGACGAGGTCAGATTTATTTGTATAACACTTTTCACAGTGCACATAATAAAATGAAATCATGATGTTTATGGTTATAATATCATGATATTTTCATTCCTTATGCATAGTGATAATATAGTCACAATTTGTGAGGATAATAAGCAACCAGGCAGTTGAGATTTGATCTATTGCATATGCTTTACATGCGTGTACTGTACTGTGGCACGATATACCGGTACTTAAAAAGTATCGCGATACCCTTCTTGTAAAAACGGTACGATTACGCATTTTACTAGTACCGGTATTTTAAGAATGCATTTTAATAAGAGCCATATTTCTGTGTGTCTGTGTTAGTGAATGGCGCAGATGCACAGTTTAGTTCACTACACACATACACGTGACGCTCACAGTGTTTTCAGCCTCTGCCGCCTTAATATATAAGTACATGAACACATGAACATAATCTCTAGAACTGCTCTGAGAGTCACTTCATCAGCATTTTACTGTTTCTTTTGCGGAAAACGGTCATTACGTAACGAAGACCCTAAAGGTCTTCACAGAAACCCGTCAAAATACAAGGTTTAACTGTACAGTCATAAATATATTAATATATTACTTAATGAAAAGATAGTATTACTACTACTGATAAAAATATTATTAAAACAATGTTTAAGGAATATTTACCAGACACAACAGTATTTATAATATATATATATATATATATATATACATATATTCTATAATAAATTAATTATTTATCAAATCTAATTATCCTGAATGAACTGAATTTGAGAAAAATTATAAAAACTAATTTCATAGGGCCTTAAAAAGCATGTATTTTTCGTTAAACTTTTAATAAATTGCTGTTAAATTCTGCAAGGTTCATGATTTCAATTAATTAGACATGCTTTTTGATAAATATTTTTTCTAGAGTCTAGAAAAATTTTAACGGAATTTGGGTAAAAATAAAACTAATTTCAAAGGGCCCTCTTTATTTCATTTGTGTCTTTGTTTTATTGTACTTGTCCTTTAGTTTGTTACTTGCATCAAGGTTCTTATTATTAATAACAAAGATAAAATAACAAAAAATGACTACGTCATGATATAAATTGTAGTTATTACTGCTCTATGATGTACTACAATACTGAGGTGCAGATAATTGGCACTATTTGTATAAGTAGTTTAAATAGCAGGAAATCTTGATATTTTAACATAGTGTAAATAGAATCTATAGCTATTTACACTTTGTGTAAATATATCGCTAAAAATACTTAGTGTAAATAGCATCTATCGCTATTATTTAAACATTTAATATATCAATGAGCAATACATCTTTAGTCTATATATATTAAAAAAAATAAATAAACAAAGCAGGTGAGATTTGCTGTGTAGTGCATCAGCTTAACAGTAGTGTATTGCTTGTATCCAGGTATGGTTGGACTTAAAGTAGTTGTATAATTCACTCTTAATTTGATAGTTAATTTAAGTGACTATGTTTGCCGGAATATGTTTTTTATGATATTTTACCATCATCCTGCAGATGAAAATTAGCCTGAATGGCTAAATCTGGCACATTTACATAGTAGACGTGTTTACTTATGTTAATTAATATGCATTGTCCCTTAATAATAATAATAATAATAATAATATTTATTAGTTGATCATATGGTGATATTGAGAATTATGAATCCACTGGTATGACTGAAGTCTTCATCTCACATGAATATACATGATTTTAATCAATCTGTCGCAAAAGCTCCACAAAGGCAAAATATAGTAATGACAGCAATACTATTTTGATGTTTTTTTCAAAAATAAAAACTTTTATGAATCTGAAGGAATCAGTTAGTTACTACAGTTTGTATTTTTCTAGGGCAGAAAAGTGCTCTTACTTTCTTTTTTTTTTTTTTTAAAAAAAAACTTTTAATACAGAAAACTGTATTAACTGAGTGCACTGTAACAGTAAAATAAAAAGGGATTAAACAGCCGATATTACAGTCGTAATGCAACATGCGACATACCTGAACAGTCATGCAACAGTAACTGTTGACTTCCTTCTTTAAACTGGACTTTTGCATGACAGATTCTGAGTGCCTGAGGAACCACAAAATATACATGTACAATAATCATGACCAAAGGCTGCTATTAGGTACTAATTAACAGTGTTGGGGGTAACACATGTAACGCAAGTTATGTAATCAGATTACTTTTCAAGTAACTAGTAAAGTAATGCATTACTTTTAAATTTACAGCGAAATATCTGAGTTACTTTTTCAAAGTTATTTGTTTTCCCATTTACTCACTGACACCTCTCCTGTTCCAGGCACCTACTTCAGCCTGAGGCTTAATAATTTCATTTTTGATGTGAAAGGGCCTTTATGTTTGATGAAAATATCACTTTTGGGTTTTTTGATATTAAATAAACAAATAAGAAAGCCCAGCCCATGTGACAAAAAGTAATGCAAAAGTAATGCAACGCATTGCTTTCCATAAAAAAAAAGAAAAATAACTATAGTAATGCAATATTGTTATTTATACTGCGGGGCCGCTGAATGCTTGAATCTGATTGGCTGACGAACCAACCTGAAGAAAATGAGTGGAGACGCTGCTGTCGATCACTTTTGAAACGCACAAACACAGTGAGGTAATTCATGAGCTCTCTCTCTCTCGTCTGTCTGCTTGTCTGTTTGTCTAAACTTCATTATTATCTGTATTAGTCTGCTATCAGCGGCTCAAGTGTGGTTACTAAGTCTCAAATGACGTTTTGTAATTAGCAACGGAGGCTAATCCTACTCACAATACTGTTTTAAGGACAAAAACCGGACGAATGCCTTGAAATCATCTGATTGATGTCTTGAAGTGTGGTAACCGTAGCATAAGCGGAATAATTGACTTTGGTCCATTGAATTCTTCTAAAATAATGAACACCCGAGGTGTAACAGGTCATCGCATCGCTGTTTCGCCAAGTCTGTTATTTTCCCGCGGAATTGGGCTACTTGCCGCGGATTGTTTTTCGTGTCTGCGTCATATTTAACCCCTGGAATGTGAATTTACCAGAGGAACCCCAACAAAAAAATGTGTATTTTAAACCCTGCAGTGCATTTTTTAATGGGGGACCCCCCCCCCTCGAAACGCGATTGGGCTAGTTTTAAGAGCAAATGGATGGGTTTTGTTATGAATTATTCCTTACACATTACTTTTAGTAACTTTCCCCAACACTGCAAATTACAAAGTATTTGAGTGTTATTGAAAATTTTTATGTTTTATGTTTTTTTTACATTTTTATGTAATTAATGCGGAACTGTAAATTTGATATAATTGACTGTTGCACCAAGTACTTAAGATTTTCTACACAATTGTTTCTAAATGTGAGGGTTTGCATTAGGATCGATGTAGATTATCATGTAGGTGAATTCATAGGATCTTACCTTATCTGCTTCTTGCAAATAGTCACATTCATGCCAAACTTTGTCTCCTCCTGCGGGACAGTCTGTCTCTCTGCTCGTGAACCGTACGAACACAGTTTCCGACGATTCATTCTGAACCTGTGAAAATTACCACATTCTGCTACACTCTTAACGATAAAGGTTATGTATTGCCATTGATGGTTCCATGAAGAACTTTTACCTTCTATGGAATCTTTCCATTTCACAAAAAGTTCTTTATAGCAGAAAAACAGTTCTTCGGATTCTAAAAATATTTTTCATTGTTAAAATAGTTATTTTAAGAGCTAATCACTGAAAGGTTCTTTGAGGAACCCAGAATGGCTCTTATGTTGCATTGCTAAAGGTTTCAGAGTGGGGGTTTCACAGCGATGCCATAGAAGAACAATTCTGAGTTCCTCAAAGAACATTTCAGCGAGGAGTTCTTAAAAGAATAATTTTACTTAGAATTTAAGAATTTAAGAACTTAGAACATTCTAAAGAACCTTTTTCTGTCATAAATAACTTTTTGTGCATTGATAAGATTCCATGGATGTTCAAGGTTCTTCATGGAACCTTCAGAACCTACTAGAGCCAGAATATTACAACGCAAAGAGCAAATCTACATCCTACCTTTGTAGCCTCCAGGATTTCATAGAGCGCCAGCTTAGCACCTTCGGTTAATATCTTGTTATGCGTGGAAAGAGTTAAGTTCACAACATTCTCCACACGTTTACCATCACACGGAATTTTAATGTCAGTTTGTCCATGTCCTCCAGAAGAATAAAGCCAAGCTAGCGCAAAAAGCATCAAGATCTTGTCCCGCATCATTGTGCTTCTCTGAAAACCCAGCAGCGTTGGAGTGAGAGGGTTCAGAAGTGTCGCCGCTGAACTCTATCGCCCCTGTAATGATTTACTCACTTTTAGAAAGCTCAGTTCTGTGTCTGTATCTCCAGCTGTCCAAATATGGTGAGGAGGTATTCGGCAGATGTAATGCAAATGTTTACTCATCTGAGATGCTCTCCACAACATGCACAGTTCTTTGAATCTCTGCTCCAAACCAATGGTGAGAGACCTTCACTGAGACCTTGACATGATGGTGCACAAATTAACAGCAGATCACAGTTTTAACAGTTTATTTTGGTAGACAGTCTGTTTCAGAAGATCAATCCAGAACGTTTTATGTGTTCTGGACTCAAACATTGGCTATCAGGTAAAAATAAACTGTTTGCAAGTCCAGTTTGTCTACAAATAGATTATTGGTTACAATATTTACTGTTTTTTTTTCTTATTTATTACACTGGTTGTTTCAAGTTTTCATGTTAGTGTAAGTTACGTGAAATATTTTAAAGTCCAGTGCTTCATAACAGAGACAAACACGCAGCATTTAGCAGTGTTAGAATGCAAAGTTGCGTTAAGTAAATTGACAAAAGCAGCAGTGTGTATTTAAGGCCATACTTTGTCCCTCTACCTTTGACCTGTGTTGTGTGTTTTGCCCAATTCAGTGTCTACAGAGTTAGTTCTTCAACATACTGATGATGATTTACTAATAAATAAATAATTTAATACATTTAAAATGTCTAATTTTAATTAACAATGTAAAATGGTTAAAAGTTTTAATCAACATTTCTTAAAATAAATAAACAAGCTCTATTAATTAACTTAAATACAGCTTAATACAACTTAAATTAACTTAACTAAAAATTATCATATTATATTTAACAAGACAATAATTACACTTAAACTATGTTTTTCTATGCAAAAGCAGTCACCTTTATTTACTCTGGAAAAAAAAAAAACATTAACTGGATGTTCTCAGAAATGCGTGTGATATATATTGAATATATTATGTGCTATAATATGTGCTTTGGAGAGTTTTATATTTAATACATTTTAAATTAAGTATCATTTATACAGAAACACATTTAACTAATGTTAGGGGTAACTCATTACAAGTAACACGTGTTACATAAACAGATTAGTAAACAGACAGAACTAGTAAAGGTACACATACTTTTAAGTGTACAAGAAAATATCTGAGTTACGTTTTCAAATAAGTAACGCAAGTTAGTTTTCCCATTTATTCACTGGCAGTTTTCCTGTTTTTCAGCCTGCAGCTTATTCATTTTTTTTTTTTTTTTTTTTTGGTATGAAAGGCTGTTACAGTTGTAAAAAGTATAACTTTCGGGTTTTTTGTTATTAAAAACAAATAAGCAAGCACAGCTCAGGTGACAAAAAGTAACACAAAAGTAACGCAATGCATTACTTTCCATAAAAAAGTAACTAAGTAATGCAATAAGCGAGTAACACAATATTGTGTTCCTAATAACGTGCAAATTAATAGCTCTAAACGCGCTAAATGCAGCTAAAGTAAACAATCTCTTGGATCTCGTCACTCCACAGAGAGAAGAGAGGGGCGGGGCGAGCAGAGCTCATTTGCATTTAAAGGAACAATCCATCAGAATTGGTTGAAAAAGGTAAAAAGGGTGTTGTTTTACACAGCCACTGAGAATTTTTAACCAAAGTATTTTATAGACTTTTCATTAAGACCATAAAGAATCATATCAGCTTGTGGAAAATGGGCATCCGATGACCCCTTTAAAGGTAACTTTCCCCAGCACTACATTTAACATTTCTGAAATATTGATAATTTGTCCTTTTCCTGTTTTGCTCATGTGTGTCGCTAAAAATGGGAAAGGAATTTCAAGCAAAATATTCTAAATATTAAAAGTTGTCTTTAAGGACCTTTTAAGAGGAATGCTCATTGTGTAAGACGTACAGATGTCCATTCAGAGGTCAAAAAGATCAGAATGACTACCATTTTTTCTTTTATTTAATTTTTTAAATTGTAATCTACATATTTAACATGTTTTGTTTGTTTTTTTACTTTTAGGCACCAAAAACGTATAAATAACTTTTAATTCAGAAAAAATGAAAACATATTTGTCATTACTGTGTATTCAGTCCATTTAGAGGTCAAAAAGATCCAAAAACACATTTTTGCCATGAAAATGTTTACCTGTTTTGTTTGTTTGTTTTTAATTGCGGTCTACACATTTAATGTTGTTTTTTTTTGTTTGTTTTTTTCAAAAAACATATAAATAACTTTTAATTTAGAAAATGAAAACATATTTGTCATTCAGTCCATTTAGTACGGAAGAGGATTAGGGTCACGCAATTAAAAAAAAAAAAAAAAAAGCGTCTCGAGATTAAAGTCATTATTGTCACGAATTCAGTCTCTGTGGCTCCAAGTCTGCTCACCAACTCCCTGCCGGCCTCCTCCAGCCACTTCCGATACCCCGACGTCCCTGGTCTCACATAGCAATCGACTTTGTCACAGATCTCCCGCCATCTTCAGGGCAGACCACTATCCTCACAGTCATCGACCGCTTCTCAAAAGCTTGCAGATTCATTCCCCTACCCAAATTGCCTTCTGCTCTCGAGACTGTGGAGGCACTGTGCAACCAGGTATTCAGGTTCTATGGCCTCCCCGAGGATATCCTGTCTGACCGTGGTCCTCAATTCACTTCCCGAGTCTGGTCATCATTCTGTAAGCTGTTGAACATTAATGTCAGCCTCACGTCTGGTTATCATCCGCAGTCCAACGGCCAGGCAGAAAGATTGAACCAAGAACTCACCCGGTTCCTCAGATCCTACTGTCAACAGAACCAATCCGATTGGAGCCGGTACCTTCTCTGGGCGGAATATGCACAAAACTCACTCCGCAAGCCGTCTACTAACCTCACTCCCTTCCAATGCATCCTGGGTTTCCAACCACCACTCTTCCCCTGGTCCGGCGAACCCTCCGAGCTCCCGGCCGTCGACTCATGGATCCGGCGAAGTGAGGAGACTTGGGATCAAGCGCACGTCCACCTCCAAATAGCCGTCCGCCGCACCGACGACCCAATCCTGCCTATCGTCCTGGTCAGTGGGTATGGCTGTCCACCCGAGATCTTCGCCTTTGGCTCCCGAGCAAGAAGCTCAGTCCCAGGTACGTGGGTCCATTCAAAATTCTTAGAGAAATAACTCCGGTTTCTTTTAAATTGGCTCTTCCACGCAATTACCGCATCTCACCCACTTTCCATGTCTCTTTGCTTAAGCCCGCTGGTGGTCCGAGAGGAGTGGAGGACCAGGAGGAGGCTGGTGACCAGAGTACCCCTCCACTCATCATTGACGGCGAGGAGGCCTACCAAGTACACGAAATCCTGGATTCCCGTTGCCGGGCCCGAGGTCTCCAATATCTAGTGGACTGGGAGGGGTATGGCCCGGAGGAACGATCATGGGTGAATGCTGAGGACATTCTCGACCCCAGCCTGTTAAGTGAGTTCCACAATACCCATCCAGATCGGCCTGCCCCGAGACCTCGTGGAAGGCCTCGGCGTCGTGTGCTTCCTCGCGTCAGGAGCCGCTCGCAGGGGAGGGGGGCTCTGTCACGAATTCAGTCTCTGTGGCTCCCTCCGATCACCACCAGAGGGATCCCTCACCAGAGTATTAGTTTCTATTTGGACTCCTTTTCCCATAACCCCGTGCCTGGGGCTGATCACCGGCACAGGTGGCAGCCATTACCCGCTCTATAAATAACACGGTCACGCTCATCTCCCCGCGAAGTCTTGTTGTGCTATTGCTAACATTTCTGAGCGTTTATTCCTGTTTGATCTCCCGTTGCCTACCTGTTTGTCTTGGAACTCTGTCTGCCTGCCGCCTGCCTTGTGACCCCTGCTTCGTTTGTTTGGATTTACTCTGTTTGATAGCCGCCTGCCCCGATCTCTCGCCTGGACTCTGTTGCTGTTATAGGTTTGTCTATGTTGCTCAGTTTGCCCCCGTTTGACCCTGATCTGTCTGTTTATGAGTTTGACGCTAATAAAGTTGCACATGGATCCCAATCACGCTGACTCCTCGTTACAGAAGACTTCGCCCGCCGGTTCATTCGCAACTTCAGCTCCATCACCGCTCCATTAACCACCATGATCAAAGGAGGTAGACAGCGTCTCACCTGGACGCCATCTGCCAGCACGGCGTTCCAGGAACTCAAGAATAGATTCACTACTGCTCCCATCCTGCGTCATCCAGATCCCGACCTGGAGTTTATTGTGGAGGTCGACGCCTCTAGCACGGGCCCTGATCTGTCTGTTTATGGGTTTGATGCTAATAAAGTTGCACATGGATCCCAATCACGCTGACTCCTCGTTACAATTATAGCACGAGATTAAACTCATTAAATTTCGAGAAAAAAATTTGATATTAAATGTTGAGATTAAACTCATTAAATTGAAATGAACATGACACAATTGTGTTTATTCTCAATTTTATTTCAACTTTTTTCTCTAAATGTAACAACTTTTTTCTCATAATTTAAGACTTTTTTCTCATAAATGAACAACTTTTTTTTTCTTGCAGATTAACAACTTTTTTTCTCGCAGTTTAATGAGTTTATTCTCAACATTTAATCGTAACTTTTTTCTTGCAATTTACCGTTTTTTTTTTTCTCGCAATTTAATGAGTTTAATCTCAACATTTAATCTCGACTTTTTTCTTGAAATTTAACCTTAGTTTAATCTTGTATTCTAATGACTTTAATCTTGAGATTGTTTTTTTTTTTTTTATTGCGTGGCCCTAATCCTCTTCCGTACTCTTCCATAAATTTAGAGGTCAAAAAGATCCAAAAATGCATTTTTGGCATCAGAATGACTGCCTGTTTTGTTGTTGTTGTTTTGTTTTATTTTAATTGCAATCTACATATTTAACGTTTGTTTTGTTTACTTTTAGGCATCAAAAATGTATAAACAACTTTTAATTCAGAAAATGAAAACGTTTATCATTAAAGTGTATTCAATCCAAAAATGCATTTTTGCCATCAAAATGACTACCTGTTTATTATTTATTTATTTATTTATTTAACTTTTAGGCACCAAAAGTGTATAATTAACTTTTACTTCAGAAAATGAAAACATGTTTGTCACTAAAGTGTATTCAAGTCATTTTTGTCTTTAAATGAACTGCATTTTATGTGTTCTCGAGCAATAATCTGGACAATAACAACACAAAAATATTGCATTCTTCAAAATATATGATTACTCATAAGATCATTTTCAAATTAAACTATAACATGGATTGCACCTACTCATTTTAAACTTCAAAAAAGACAAAAAAATAAAGAAAAAGCACAAGAAACTTGAAAACACACACAACCAAAAGGAAGTAAAATAAAGCGAACAGAGCACACAAAGTGTGAACGGACGTGTCTGAGTGATCTGCATCTTTCACACATTACAAAATGCAAGTAAATGCACACTTGCAAAAAAACTGTTTTATTCCACTGTGTCCTAAAGTACTGTTTATGATAAATGCTCTTATGTTTTCAGTTTTGTGAAGTGAAGCTCCACGAAAATTGAAGTTATTAGTAATTGACAAAAAAATCTCGATGTTTAAATGTCTTGCGTTAGTCATGACATTGAACCCTTTGAGGCACTGAATGCATTTTGCGCCAAGGAAAAAGTATGGCAAATATTAGTGACAACTGACTAACTGGTGGCACTAAATTTTGGACAAGATCTCAAAACTGATGAATGTCCAAACTCAACTCCACCACTGTGCCACTACTTTTTAATTGTCTAGATTGAAATGCAACTCTTTATCTGAACTTACACCAATGCAGAGTTATTACACATATCATTACTTGGTTTACTAATAGTGGGCTTGGCTAACACGCTTCCTGATGTCAGACAATTGCTGACAGCACCTCATCACAAGTGTCCTCCTTCACAACCACATGTGCATTATTTTACCGCCGCTTCAGAGCTGATAGCATAAGAGCAACTGCCCTGAAAAACGAGAGACGCTTTCTCAAAATGACTCACACGAGTTTCCACATCGCTCTGCTTCTTCTGCTGTCTTCCATGCAATGGCTAGGTGAGTTGATTTGCCTTTCATTTAAATCAAATAGTGATTTTAAACAGAAATAATCCAACAAATGTTGCATATATTCTTATAAATGATGATTTATAATGAATTTATGAGTAGAAATGTAGGGTTTTTTTGAATGTTCTAGTAAGTTCTAGACTCATTTCTGAGAAACCAGAACATCGCAACACTGAGTCAGTTTAACAACATTAATAATTGGTCCTGGTAGCTCTGTGTTGGTTAACACTTTATGACGTGGTGTTAAAGCCCCCCGTTGTTGTGTGCTTACAGGAAGCTCTCTAGCCTCAAACCCTCTACACCATTCAGCTTCGGTAGGTAAAGTTCCTGCCATCATCAGCAGTGATCCTACCATTACCAGTCTGTCCAAGAGACCCGTTCTCCAGCCCAAAGAAACAGTGCCGCCTAAGATTGAGTGCACCTTGAAGAACCCTCAGGGCAAAGTGTGTGTGCGGGCCAGTTTGGGAGTGGAGTATGTGGTCAGAGAAAACAAAGTAAGCTTGTTATTTTATCAGCATTTTTATTTAACTCCTCAGCAAGTTCTAACTGGGGGTGAGAACTCACTTGGTTTACCACCAACATGGTCAACGGCTCACTGCACTGGCAGAAAAAAATATGCAGAACTTATGGGCACGAGCTTTGCACTGGGACAGCATCCTCAAGAGTGCACATCCTTAATATTTTACTAAAAACTAAAAGCTAAAAACTCTTTTTAGTGAGTAATCCCTTATGAGAAAGTAATAGTGCATGTGCACTTATAGTAAACCTCAAATCTCATGTTTGTTTTTAAAACACTACATGCAGATAATATAATATTAATAAAATAAAAGGCCACTTAAAGACAGACACTCATGACTTTCTTAACACACTTAAGTACACTTTTAACAAGAGCACTTAAATTCATATTTTATTCACAAGTGCATCTTTTGCTATAAAGAAGTGCACTTATTTTGATGTGTCGACTAACATACTAACGCACACTTTATTTTACTAAAGCACAAGTCATTTTAACTTTAATGTCTTATTTGATAATGCATTTAAAGTTAATACATTTTAAATGTACAAAATTGTAGCCATCACTATGCCATTGTAGCTAGGTACATATTTAAATACTCAACATATCGATTTCAATAGAAAATACATTAAAAGTATTACTTAAGGTGTACTTAAGGCCTACTTAAGTGGGTAAGACAAAAACACTTGAAAGTTCATCTAAATGATTTTAATATAAATTAATGCTTTTTCATTTAAGTGTCTGAAAACGTTACATTCAGTTTACACGTACGTATTGTTTTAAGAGTAGACACTGTAGGCAAAAACAGTTTGAGATTTTAAGCTTTTAAAAAAGTATTTTTTACAGCCTAGCGGAAAGAAAACATCCAAAAAAACACTTTTGAGTGTTTCTTTTATAGCACTTTATCTATTTGTCTAATAGATTTTAATTGCATACTTATTTTTAAAGGCCGTTTCACAAAATCATGACAAAACCAGTCATAAATCACATGGGTATATTTGTAGAAATAGCCAAAAATACATTGCATGGGTCAAAATGATCGATTTTTCTTTTATGCCAAAAATCATTAGGATATTAAGTAAAGATCATATTCTGTAAATTTTCTACCGTAAATATATCAAAACTTAATCTTTGATTAGTAATATGCATTGCTAAGAACTTTATTTGGTCCTTTAAAGGCGATTTTCTCAATATTTTGATTTTTTTGCACCCTCAGATTATAGATTTTCAAATAATTGTATCTCAGCCAAATGTTTTCTATCCTAACAAACCATACATCAATGGAAAGCTTATATATTTAGCTTTCAGATGATGTACAAATCTCAATTAAAAAAAAAAAAAAATGACTGGCTGACTAGCACTTAAACACACCAAACTTTACATTTTTATTCCTTTAACTTTACATTTTTATTCCTGTGTATATCCTGAAGGGTTTTATAGAGGGATGTGTTCATATATAATTAGCTTGATTATATACATTTTATTTCCGTCAAACTTGTGAAAATATATTGTTTTCTCTGTTTTTCTGAATTATGGAGTGACAAAAATTACCCAAAAATTAACTCTCAAGTTGAAAATGACCCAAAATTCACCCTGTAAAAACTTTTGACTCTAATATGTCAGAAAAATGTACCAAGAATTTTTAAGCTGACTTCATCCAATGTTTATAATTTTGTTTTAGAACTTTTGTTTCGTTTTAGATGTATTAAACAATGCCAAATTTGTACAATACAATTTTTTTTTTTTAGCAATTATCAGTGTAATCAATCAACTGGGTAAGGCAATAACTATTAGGTAATGGGCAGCCGTGGCCTAATGGTTAGGGAGTTGAGTTTGTAATCAAAAAGTTGCAGGTTCAAGTTCCAGGTCCGGCAGGGATTGAAGGTGGAGGTGTGTGTGTGCATGTGTGCGTGCTTGCTTGTTCATTCACTACTCACTACTGTTTGTGTGCACTTGAATGGGTTAAATGCAGAGAACAATTCCGAGTATGGGTCACCCCATATCCTCCTGCAGTGTCTCGCCTTAAAATATTGTATTGATTAACTATTTTTACTAAAAGCTATGTCTTTTTCACAAGAGAGACCTTTCAAATACACAAAATCATCTTCAATTATAAAAAAAATAATAATAATAATGAAGAAATATTCCCACTGGGCAGGCAAGAGCTGGATTCTATTCTACTGCTGTCATTTACTTTTATTTAAACAGTCACTTTTAATAGCCACAGGAGATGTTTAGACTCTTATAATGTTTGCTCATGTGATGTTTGATAAAACTGCCCTCTTACAATCTCTAACACAGCCAGTGGATCAAAGTTTCATGTCTTTTTTTCATGCTAAGTTTCTAGGAATATCTTCTTCACTGTGTGCATGCACTCAGTACGCTCAAAGAATAAGGTCAAACGTGTTGAAATTTTTCTCTTCTGCTATGCCTACAAATTCTGTGCAGTCATACCAAATTTGGGTGTCTTGATTTAGATCAGAACGAGCTTTATATTGTTAATTTTACATTACAATTTTTAAAGATTTTCAGCTTGTATGGCATACTAACATGATGCTAATCTACACTGAACACTGTATTCCACACTTGTATTCCAGAAGAACTATTACTTCAACTTGAATCCCGGCGCACTACAAGTCACAGGATACTGTGGGAGCCAAAAGTCTATTTTCTCCCTGGATTTTGATGGTGGACATCTGGAGTTCACTTTCATTAAGGTACCTATAGTAGTTTTTATCTCTATAATAAGTTTACTCTTTAAGGTTAAACATGTACAAAACAAACATCTTTAATGAAAAATGCAATGCAATGTTTCCCCACACTTCCAGGAAGGCGATGTTTCCTATGTAAGCACTGTCAAAGCTCTTCTGAGACCTGTTGCCCCTTGTAAAAATTGCCAGAGTAAGTATAAATTTCATTACAACCTTTGCAAATACACGTATCAAGCTCTCACGATTATTCTTATCATTAAAATATTTTATCTGGCAATAACATGTGTTGCTTACCTGTCGAGAAGAAACTCGGCGTCTCGATTGAAACCCAAATGTTCCATCAAATTCCTTCTTCTTGTGAAAACACATCCAGTGTTTTCCCTTCTTATACACTGTTGTCTGTCTCTGTGTATTTTGGCAAGCCTTCAAATGTATCTTTCCAAAGTATCGCATCAGCTATGGTCCCAAACCGGCTAAACAGCCTCTGGCTCAGCCTGCTACTGCAGCCACGCCCCAAACTCTTGCTATTGGTTGAGCTGGAAAAAGATTGATGGATTTGAACACACATTTACATGACGACAATAAACTAAAAACAAAAGTTTTTCCTTTGCGTCGTTGAAAAGTTTCTCGTACAGTCAACAACACTGTTAAAACTATTCCAAATTATGGACCAGTTATAGGTTTGTAAACATTAGAATACAATACGTCCCCTATGAACAGCATATGTGAAAATTATGTAGACCTATTGTTTGAATCAAATTTATGCTTTAAAAGCAGAGTAATCAGCAGTTTTAATCCATAGTGTGTCAGTTTAAATATCTGCGTTTAGCTTCAAATGGCGTCTTTGATGACAGTATTCTATAAAAATTTATTTGCATTCCGATTCTGACATCAAAAGGCACAAAAAATGTTTTTTTCTCTTATTCCATGGATTTTACCCATTTACCTCTACTTGTTACCAGTGTTTCTCTGCAACCACTTATGCACGCACAACTGCAAGTGACGTAACTGTGACGTCTACTCTAAATTGGTCTACATTGTGAAAAAAATAAAACACAACTCGTTGAGTCAGCTTAAAATAATTTGTTAACCTCCTTAAAGTTTTAAGTTCAGTCAACTCAAATAAGTTTAGTCAACTGTTAAGTTGTATTAAGTGACAACTTTGATATTTGTGTTTGTTAAACTTAAAAGCTGCGTAAGTAACCCAGCTGCCTTCAAATTTTAATCTAAATCAACTCAAATATCTAAGTTGTCACTTAGCCTAACTTAACATTTCAAGTTGAATAAACTTTTTTTGAGTTGACTGAACTGAAAAATTTTAAGGCAGGTGGGTAACAAATTATTCTAAGTTGACTCCTACAAAAGACCTACAAAAACAACTAAAAATGCTGTATTATTCATGCCAGGCTAGTAGGTGGCGATATCACTTTGTAAAGAAACACTACGCGCTTGCGCAAATAGCAATAGACTGAACACATAATATGCTTGTGCATGACATCACTGTTTTTACAAATTCATGCTTTTGTAGTTTGCACAGAGAACATGATGGTATAAGGTTTACTATGGAAAGTGGACGAGGTCAAAAGTCTTTACAAGGAATGCGTGAAATTTGACCATGTCAACACACATTGTTTTTCCATGTTAATGTGACAACACGCACAGCAGCCAATAAAATGGTTGTATTTGAGACTACACTGTAAAAAACAATTTGTTGAGTCAACTTAAAATAATTTGTTACCTGGCTGCCTTAAAATTTCAAGTTCAGTCAACTCCAAAAAAGTTTATTTAACTTGAAATTTTAAGTTATGCTAAGTGACAACTTAGATATTTGAGTTGATTCAACTTAAAATTTTAAGGCAGCTGGGTTACTTACCCAGCTTTTAAGTTTAACAAACACAAATATCTAAGTTGTTACTTAGTACAACTTAACATTTCAAGTTGACTAGACTTATTTTAGTTGACTGAACTTAAAATTTTAAGGCAGCAGGGTAACAAATTATTTTAAGCTGACTCAACAAATTGTGTTTTTTGTTTTTTACAGTGTATATTTGCATATGTGACACAATGCATACGTACACAAAGATCACTCTTCATGCTTATTTTTGAAGGATGTTACATGTCATGGTACACTGGTATGCACATACATATTAGCACAGCAGATATCTACGGTGGCTAAAAGAGCTCAAAGTGCTGCAACTTAACACACGCAAATAGAAAAAGCACCAGCAAATTAAGAAAACATCTTAATCAGTTTTGCAAGTTCTGCAAATACTCACAACATGACCAAATACAGAAACACGCTGCAAATACTGTACTTGCAACACAACCAAATACAGAAGTACTGCAAGTAGCACATATATACTGCAACAAGACACTTAGAAAAAATTAACCATGGTTTTACCACAAATAAAACCAAAAACACATGGTTACCATCATGGGCAACATTTGACTCTTGAGTCAGGGGGAGCAAGACAAAAATGGGGGAAAAAAAGCAAAAGCAAAAATCTTTTTTGGATAAGCATCAAAACAGTGCTCTACCGTATTGCAACGCACCAAAGCAGTCAATACAGCACAGTCAAGAATAACTTAAAGAGGTTGCCAAGGTTTACTAACTGTGGATGAGCTTTTGACTCTTGAATCTGGCGATGCTTCCCGTTTTAAGTGTCAGTTGACAGCCTTTCATTTTTACCAAATGTGCGCTCTGATTTTCTGATTTTCTGTGTCTTTTTTCCGTGTCACGTGAAATGTATCCGTTTTGATTCGCTGTTACTAAAGGTGAAACAAAATGAACGATCAGTTGTGGGACTATTTTGTCATAAATCGCATACTATTCATTCCGTAACTTTACTGTCAGTTACTGGCAATGAAATTAGGCTACTGGTTGATATGTCCCGGTAGAGCCCTGCTTTTTTTTACGCCCCTAGGGCGGGGCTTCGGGCCAATTTTCACGTCATAGTTGAGACGCAGGAAGGGCTTCTTATTTCAGACATTTAGACATCCTTTTTGGACAACGTTTAGTGTCTCCGTCAGCAGTAGCAGCAAACCCGCCTTCAGTTCCGCATTCAAGCGCACACAATAGGCTAAAGCTTGCTACAAAGCACCGGCAAAAGTTTTATTACCATGAATATGTAGGGGAGAAATAGTAAGGAGATTTTTGAATTATTCATTAATAAACTAGTTTTTTCTGAGTCAGTGTCGCAATCTCCTCTTTGGAGGCGCATTTAGAGAAAAATGCGTCTTTATAGATTATATAATGAAATAGTTATTGTTTTCGATTTGCTTTATTTAGTTAAGTTATAATTTAAAACTTTCTATAGATATATGTATCATGTCTGTGAGGTACGTATTCGCTGAGTTTCAGTGAAGCGCTCCTGTTCAGACGACTGAAGCACATCATGTTTATTGTCTTTATTTTAGAAGCACTGTTTGCAACATTTTGCTGATATTGTGAGTGCACACAAATAAAAGTAAACCCTTTACAGTTTGGAATGATGCATTATTCTTAGTTTTATCAGCAAAAATGACGGAATATTAAAAATGGTTTCCACCGTAAAAAAAAAAAATGCAAGTGATCGCGCTGGCGCCTCCATGTTCTCCGTGTGCTTTAGCTTTGACTCTCCACACAAATGATTGGATATGCGCCTAATAGCCCACATTTATCTAGGTTTAATGTTTAAACTAACATTGTTTTTAACTTTAACTGTTTTATAGATATTTTATTTTAGGCAAGTCGCGATGATTTGAGAAGGCAAAATTGATCAAACAGACTAAGATCAGTCTTCCGCTGGCCGCTTTGTTGTTACTTTAAAAAACAAAAACATACAAAAATAAATAAATAAATAAATAAATGCTTCATTGCATTTAATGGTTTGCATGCATTTTTACAAATAGAAATCATTTTATATAAATTTACAGTTTCACAGATATTTTGAAGCACCTACCCCACTCCTACGCTAAACATACCCACCTCTGAACAATATAAAACACGCAACAGGCAAATAAAACTACAGGGACAGGTATTTACTGCAAAAACTGACCATAAAAAGCAGTATAAAAGTATTACAAACAAATTGCTCAGATATCTTAATGCGAGAAACACAGTAAATCATAAGGTTTTAATCACTGAAAATAATCTCACTCCCACACATATCATATTCAAGAAGATACTCCTTGGTCATGAGACACACAAGAGCCAGTGGCATTTCACAACCAAAGTTGATGTAATGCTTGTTCTGACTGCAGTTTTTAAATTGGTCCATAGACTGCACACAGGATGAGCTTTTCAGTGGATAAAGACAATGATCACATCTATTCCTCTTAAAAAATGAATCATTTTGACTCAAAAGACTTGGGATATTAGTACTTTTTAAATAAATTGTGACTGTAGTTGTATCTTCCTGTTACATCCTGTGTTTTATTGACAAATGGTTAGGTTTAAGGAAAGGGGTTTGGTTACGTGCTCATAAATGTGTAAATAGTGTAATGTAAATAAATTAGTTTTGACTGTTTACATTGAAAAAAAAACACACATCCCAACATATATGCAATAATGGCAAAATGATTTCCAATATGCAATTTAATCATGACAATAAAATTACCAGTGCCTTTCACGTCAGCATATTGACGCCAAAGGTTTCTAATTTAAAGCAATGGAAGACCCTGTACGTCAAAAAACGAAACTAGAGGAGTACCCTGTGTGTCAAAAAGTGACGTCAAGGTGTCCTGACCAAGTGTCAGTGTGTGAGAGTGAGAATCTGTTAGTTTAATCATGATATCTGTAGTAAAACTGTGGTTATACAAATGGTAGACAATACAAAAAAACATGGTCACTAGTACACTTTTACTTTAATAAAACAGTAGTAGAAGTAACCATGTTTTTAGTGTATTGAATACTATTTGTATAACCACAGTTGTTGAACTCTAGTAACTGTTTTTTTCTTTGTAAAACCATGGTTAATTTCCATGGTTAAGGGAAGTTGTGAAAGGTTAGCCAGCTTACATAACGTTTTACAGTTACAGTAATTGTTTATTCCATCAACATACTTAGGCTAATAATAACCAAAAAAGCTGAGGAATCATATGATCAACATATGAACAAAAATCGAACCTTTTAGAGTAGACATTTACAGTATAAGCAGGTTTGTCACTCATTGTGGTTCCTTTAAAAGTCCCCATGAAATCAAATGTTTTTTGGCGTTTTTTGGTATCACATGAACCATGTCAGCATGCACAGTCTACTCCAGACCTTATCTGGTCCAGAGACGCGATAGCATGGAGCGGATCATATGCGTGAGTCAGCATCTATTAAACACTTAAAACTACACAGCCTCAGCATGATTATCATCACTGAATGTAGGTGGTAATCAATTAGACTGTGGCTGTCATAAGCTGTCAAATGCGACTTTACTGAGCTCTAGCCTGAGCAGATGTACAGTCATGGCCAAACATATCAGCACCCTTGCAATTCTGTCAGAAAATGCAACACTTCTCTCAATTGTTCCAATTGCAAATGTTTTGGTATTCACATGCTCATTGTTTTTGTTTGCACTGCAACAACACACACAAAAAAAAAAAAAAACAGAAGAAAAGTCAAACTTGATAAAACTTCACACAGAACTCAGAAATGGACTGGACAAAATTATTGGCAAAATTGTAAGAAATAATTGCTTTTCAAGCATATGATGCTCCTGTAATTTGTATTTACACACACCTGTGGCAAGTAACAGATGTGGGCAATATAGTAATCACACTTGCAACAAGTTAAAATGCAGAAAATTTGACTCCACCTTTGTGTTGTGTGTCACACTGAGCATGGAGAAAAAAAAGAAGTGTAAAAAGTTGTCTGGATTTGAGAGAAAAAAATGTGGAAAAACATGCCAATCTTAAGGCTACAAGTCCATCTCCAGAGATCTTAATGATCCTGTGTCCACTGTGTGCAATATCATCAAGAGGTTTACAGCCCATGGCACTGTAGCTAACCTCCCTGGACATGGACAGAAAATTACAACGAATGATTGTTCGAATGGTGAATAACGAACCCCAATTATCTTCCAAACAAATTCAAGCTGATCTGCAGACACAAGGTACAACAGTGTTAGCTCACATCTGAATAAAAAGGGACGCTATGGTAGGAGACCCAGGGGGACACCATTGCTGACACAAAGGCATAAAAAAGTAAGACTGGAGTTTGCCAAAACTTATGTGACAAAACCACAATCCTTCTGGGAGGATGTACTGTGGACACATGTACAAAAGTAGAGCTTGTTGGTAAAGGACATCATGACACTGTTTACAGACTGTTTACACAGTCCCTACAGTCAAACATGGTGGAGGTTCAAAGATGTTTTGGGGTTGCTTTGCTGCTTCTGGCACTGGATGCCTTGACTGTGTGAACAGTATCATGAAATCTGATGATTACCAAAGAATTTTGGGGCGCAATGTAGTGGCCATTATCGGAAAGCTGCGTCTCCACCAGAGGTCATGGGTTTTCCAGCAGGACAATGATCCAAAACACAGTTCAAAAAGCACATAGAAATGGTTACAAACAAAGCACTGGAGAGTTGTGAAATGGCCAGCAATGAGTCCAGATCTGAATCCCATTGAGCACCTGTGGAGAGATCTCAAAACAGCAGTTGGGAGAAGACATCCTTCAAATCTGAATGACCTGGAGCAGTTTGTAAAAGAAGAGTGGTCCAAAATTCCAGTAGAAAGGTGCAAGAAACTCATTCATGGTTACAGGAAGCGATTGATTTCAGTTATTTTTTTCAAAGGGGTGCTACCAAATATTAAGTTAAAGGTGCCAATAACTTTGTCCAGTGCATTTTTGGGTTCTGTGCAGAATTGTATCAGATTTGACTTTTCTTCTCTGTTTTTTTTTTTTTTGTTCCAATGCAAACAAACAAACAAACAAACAAACAAACAAAAAAAAAAAAAAAAAACATGTGACTACCAAAACATTTGCAACAATTTTCTGATAGAATTGCAAGATGTTGCCAATATTGTTGGCCACGACTGTAAATGAAACACTACTGGCTATTTTAAAAAGGGGGGCCCGCCCTGTCTTCCTGTTTAAGTTGAAATTATGTCACCACATAGAATAGCACTGTGTGTTACAATGCATTTCATTCACCTATTATGCCCCTTTTTACAAGATGTAATATAAATCTCAGGTGTCCCCAAAATGTGTCTGTGAAGTTTCAGCTCAAAATACCCCACTGATCATTTATTATATCATTTTGAAAATGTCTATTTTGAGTGGAAGCAGAAACACACTGTTTTAGTGCATGTCCCTTTAAATGCAAATGAGCTGCTGCTCCCTGCCTTTCTTAATTTGCAGGTGTTTCATTTATGGGGATTAAACAAAAGAGGAGCGGGTGGATTTTTATCATAATAGAATGGTTGTGTACACACACTGCCAACACACATTTATGTTCAAACAACATGTAAAAGTGAATTTTGCATAATATGTGCGCTTTAAACATTTCTGAATTACAGCTTGTTTTTTTATTTGGTCCCCGTATTCTTAATTTGCAGGTGTTTTTTTTCTGTTTTTCAGTAAAGCAATGCTGCAATATGTGGGTAGACCTAGAAAAAAATCTGCTTTAAAAAGTATTACAAACACTGTAAAACTGTTTACGTATCTTTACATACACTAAAGAAATGAGAACACTAAAGCAAAAACTGATGCGTTAACAGCCAGAATGTGAGTGTCTAGACATAAAATTGCTGCGTTAACACAGACAGAGAGTGTGTGCTGACACACAAATTTCACATATTCGGTTTAAAGAGTTTTGACCCTGTCAGCCTCCAAAGTTTTCAAAAATTTGCATTTTCAGGCCCTCAAAATTTAAATAAATGACCAAAACACATAAAAAGTTTACTGTTTTTTTTTTTGTTTGTTTGTTTTCCAACACACGTTTATGTCCAAACAACATGTAAAAGTGACTTTTGCATAATAGGTGCCTAAATATTTCTGATGTGGACTGTGTGTGTCTGTGAGTATTTGCAGCATGTGTATTGTTAAACTATTGAGGATGTTTTCGTAATTTGCAGGTGTTTTAGTAAAGCAATGCTGCAATATGTGGGTAGACATAAAGAAAAATCTGCTTTAAAAAGTATTACATCTTCAAACACTGTAAAACTGTGCATCTTTATACATATTAAAGAAATGCGGCAAAAACTGATGCGCTAACACAACCAGAATGTGAGTGTCTACAAATGCAAAAGAAACGTGCAAAATTGCTGCGTTAACACAGAGAGTGTGTGCTGACACAGTCAAATTTCACACATTCCGTTTAAAGAGTTTTGACCCTGTCGGCCTTCCATAATTTTAAAAAATTTAGGTTTTCAGGCCCTCAAAATGTAAATAAATGACCAAAACACATAAAAAGTTTACTGTGTTGTTTTTGTTTTCCAACACACATTTATGTTGAAACAACATGTAAAAGTGACTTTTGCATAACAGGTGCCCTTTAAATATTTCCGATGTGGTCTGTGTGTTGCGAGTATTTACAGCTTGTTTCTTTATTTTGGCACCTTATGAGTATTTGCAGCACGAGTACTGTTATACCACTGAGAATGTTTTTTTAATTTGCAGGTGTTTTTTATTTATCGGTAAAGCAATGCTGCAATATGTGTGTAGACCTAGAGAAAAATCTGCTTTGAAACACTGTAAAACTGTGCGTCTTTACACATACTAAAGAAATGCGGCAAAAACTGATGCCTTAACACACCCAGAATGTGAGTGTCTACAAATGCAAAAAACATTAACGCAGACAGAGTCTTTGTGCACTTTTTTTTTTGTTTTGTTTTTGTGTAAATGATGACTAGGAGGTGACTCACTGTTTACACATTTGCAGGAGATAAACCCATGAATGCCATACTTACATAGTAGTTAATGAACAATAAATTGGGTTAAGAGAATGTATTTTACCATAAAACTTCACTTCTAAGTACATTTTCCAAATTGAATCTACAGATAAAACCTACGTAGGAGTTGTAAGTAACGACAAGCTATTCAAAGCAAAAAATGGCCAAAGCTTCCAATGCAAGTCTCAGACAACTCTGATAATGGCAAGCTACTTCAGAGTCAAACTGGTGCCACTGCAGATTCAAGCCTTTGATCTGGTTAATGGAGCGTTTGGAAAAGGTACATACATTTCACACTGTAGACTGTAGATATGCTTTTTAACTTATGGATACATCTAAACACACATATATTCTGTTCAACTGTTTACTTATGATTTCTCACGTCTTGATTTCAGAGGTTGAGTGCTGGGATGATTACAACAAACGCATGATCCCCATAATTCTGGGCGCTGTAGCTGCGGCCATTTGCCTCGTTGCCATTCTGACGTATGTGCTTGTCCGAGAACGCCGTACCCAAGGCTATGAACAACTCTGAGACATGTGTATTGTGAAGATAAATCAAGAGATTTAATTGTGTTTTACATTGTGTGGTTATTGCTTTATAGTTTTAAATGATCTCAGGAAACAATTAAAATGCGACTGATGTGAAATACTGTTGAAAACGTGTTTACTGCAATGGATAAGTTACTTTTTGTAGATTATTTTTATTCTAATGTCTGAAGGTTTTGGGCCATGACAAGATGTGTACATTAAATGGAATGGTTATGACAAGTGCAGGATTTTATATGTGAATACCACACATTTTTTGTAAAATGCCATGGGAAAAAAATGCTGTTTTTGACCAAATTAGTGGGTCATTCCACGAAATCGGTGCCTTTTCCACTTGGAAAATTTGAAAAATAAAATAAGTTTAAATCAATATTTTTGAAATATCCATGAAATGAAAACACCTAGAAATGAAAAGAAATTGCATTGTGTCATCTCAGGCTATGTAATTGACTATTTTATGACTATTTTTCTGTGTTTTGGTATTTTTGTCAACCCTGTTACTGACATTTGTAACATTATTAGATACTATAGTTTAATTAGAAATCACATGCCACTGAATGATATAGGCATTAGCTCAATAATATACCGAGAGTGACCTTTAAAATGTTTGAATTTTACACAATCTTTAAAAAGCTAATCAATGTCATCACTGTTACCCACGTGTTACTATAAAAAGTAACAGTTGACAGTAACAGGTTTGATGACTTCAAACAAATTTGCTAATTGCTAGCTTATAGTCAAGTTCACATAAGCACATACTTTACACTTGGAAAGGATTTTACTTGCAGAAATTGATTATATTAAATGTAAGACATTTTACATTTTAAAAACGGTAACAGGATTGACATTGCATGATGGCCCCCCTCAGTCAAGCCTCATAAATCAACCAAAATAAAACCTTATAGAGGAGTGAGAGAAACATGCTTGTGTTTTAAGTGTTGGAATCCAGGGTGAGAGATGATAGAAGTGATGTCACTTAAATGTACATTATTTTACAAGGGTTTTTTGATTGTAACAGGGCTGACATGAAATCAGGGGACAGCAATAAAACAATTTATATTTTATAGAAAAAATGCATACTTATGCCAAAAACATTGCTTAAAAATGATACTACATTTAGAACAATATGCATATGTAATTTTTATATCATTTTGCCTTCATTTTGCAAGTTAAAAGCCCTGCTGTAAAAAGAAAAATCATACTGACATAGTAAAAAGCCGATGTTGCATCATGATTACGAAGCTCCAAACATAAATTACAGAATGTTTGGAAAATTAGCCTTGTTGCCTTGTTGAAATGGGAAAGTTAAGCCTAAAATTAGAGAACTGACTATTGAAGGTTTGATATTTCTGTGACCTTTTACAGTTGTGCGGTTTCATATTTTGGAGGGTCATAATTGCTTTACTGTTGCTTAAAATAATTTAAAATATAGTTTACATTACATTTTAAATTGCATTTTAAATCTAGACATTGTGGAGGATGGATTTTCCAGCTGTAGATCATATTTCATATTCTAGTCAAGGTATTCTTCTCAAATCAGTAAACATTAATGTCCCATTTTAACAACATGTTTACTTTGTTTTTTTTGGCTTTTTCATAGGTAAGACTTTAAGGTTTGTGTCTATACTGAAAAACAAACAAACAAAAAACAAATGTTACCCCATTATTTTTTAACAAAAAAGTACATACCCAAATTTCTGTGAGATTTTACCATCCCATGAGGCCAGAGGAGAGGAGTTGAAGCGATGCAACTGATATATAACATGAAAGGACAACATTCATATTACATTACATATATTTATACTATACAAAACATACTTCTAATGGTCGCTGAGTAATTACTTATTTAAAAGTAGCACTCAGAGATCCAAACTGAATCACTTACTCAGAGATAATACGATTTTAGACGGAACCTTATTATTTCTGGCGGGACGGATTTCGCGGGAAATTTAATTCACACGTCATTGGCTCACGAGTGTCACGTCATATTCGTAAACAGAGAAAAGTACAGTTTGTTGTCACAACAAACTAAAATAAAAGATTCAAATGGACAAATTACTGGTTGTGAAAACAAAGAGCAACAACAAAACATTACTTATTCGTCCATCCGTTCAGATAAGATGTCCATTTAAATCTGTTGTAAATATTTTTAAATATTAGTTTTTTAAAAGTCCTAATAAAATAAAATGAAATCTTTGTGAAACCCTTTATTTGAAGGCGCTGGCTTGTTTATTATCTTTATGGACTTCATATCCCACAATTCCTTCACACATACGTCAGCCCCCGCCTCCAAGCTCCCGTTTCTGATTGGCTGCTGTAAGTACGGTAAGTCGATGAGGACAAATCTAACGCGTCTGCGTTTCCCAGCGGCTACACGTAGCATCACTAATATTATCGTTTTAATGCTATTTTACACAGAATTATTAAGCTGAGTATAAATATTTGGAAAGATTCTATCAGGTTTATAAGAATGAAGCTGTGAAGCACATGAAGTATATGAAATTAACGCGCAGTTTTAGAGCAGAGTCGTGTAGTTGCACTGATATATGCTAACAGAGTGAACATGGCTGCAGTGTTTCTGAAATCTCAAATCAACAGAACTATATACAAACATCTGCTGTAAGTTACATGATACTTTATGATATAATGTAAGGAAAAATATAGGTGTTCAGCGCATTTGTCTGTGTAAATCAGAACAGTTTGCACTAATATCAGTCGATCTGTCATAGATATGACATTCAAAACTTTACTTAAACTATCACATTTCTGTTTTAACCGAATGCGTTTGTAGTTATGAGTTTAGTTGCACTTGTATCTTTCTGAATGCTGACTTGCAGTCATGTCTTGTTGCATTAACGTTGTTATTGTTAATGACTATGACTATTGTGCAAGGTTATTGCACATGAGCTCAGCATTTATTATAGTGCACATTTATTTATGCATGTGTGCAGTGTTTGACTGTGTTATTTAGCATCTATCAGTTATTAATATGCATGGTTTTGCATTAAATGGAGAGGTCACCTCTGCTAATGAATTGCCCTTGACAGTGACTCCATTCAGACTGTTTACTAAACACATGCTCTCTTGATGGCAGGACACTGATCTGGACCAAAGGATCCATCAGACATGCATCTGTGGGTAAGATCTGTCATTAGTTCATGCTTATTTCTTTGGGTTGTTATTATTATGATTTATAATGATGCTTACAGGTGTTGTTTGTTTATGTACAGGCCGGATTGAGAAAGTTCTCATTGCTAACAGAGGAGAGATAGCATGCCGGGTGATGCGGACGGCTAAGAAGATGGGTGTCCGCTCGGTTGCGGTGTACAGCGATGCAGACAGACATTCCATGCATGTGGCCATGGTGAGAAATAAATAGACACCGATAACTAGAACAACTAGATGCATTCTCATTTAAGATAATAACACTGTGAGATGTGACGTTGTGTCTGTAATACCAGGCGGATGAGGCGTATCACATCGGGCCGGCAGCATCTCAGCAGAGTTACCTGCGCATGGACAAGATCCTGGATGTCGCCAAGAAATCCTCTGCACAGGTTAAGATGATTTAAAACTGAATAAGTGGTCAGATTTCTTTCTTGATTAAATCTGATTAAAATGTTTTGGTCAGGCGGTCCATCCCGGATATGGATTCTTGTCAGAAAATACAGAGTTTGCTGAGCTGTGCAAACAAGAAGGCATCATCTTCATCGGTCCGCCATCATCAGCCATTCGGGACATGGGAATCAAAAGGTACAGTAATTTTGTCAGTAGAAACTGCGTAACAATACCATGGAAAAACCCTACCACACTTGTGAAAAAGAAGTGTGATTAACAGTATTTTGATGTGCACTTGTGTACTTTAAATGTTAAATGTGTATTTAATAAAACTGTACTTGCAGATAATAAAATATACAAATAAATAACTAAATAGGGGCAATTTAAGTGTACTTAAAGAGATTTAATATAGACTGCATCAGTTTTTAAAACCATCAGCTAAATTTGCATGTGCATCTTGAAAAGCGAATGTTTTCGAAAGTTAAATTTATGAAATGGTAACATCTTTATCAAAGTGAAATAGCAAATATATTTAAATACATATATTTAATATAACTCCAAAATATATTTAAATACATTTAAGTGCATATGTTTCAACAGAAATTATATTAAAATAATTTTTAGTGTACCATAAATAATTCAGCAGTACTTTAACTATATTTCAGAAGCAATGTAAGTAATTATGAAATTACATGCACTACCATTTAAAAGTTTGGGATCAGTAAGGTTTTTAATGTTTTTAAGTAAGTTTCTTATGTTAATCAAAGCTCAGGTTATTTGATCAAAAATACAGAAATATTATTGCAATTTAAAATAAGAGTTTTCTATTGTAATATACTTTAAAGTATAATTAATTCCTGTGATGCAAAGCTGAATTTTCAGCATCATTACTCCAGTGTTCAGTGTCACATGATACTTTAGAAATCATTTATTATCAATGTTGAAAACAATTGTGCTGCTTAATATTTTTACGGAACCTGTGATACTTTTTTCAGGATTTTTTGATGAATAAAAAGTTAAAAAGAACAGCAAGAAAGAAAGAAAGCAAACATTTACTGAGCCCAAACTTTGAACGGGAGTGTATATTGTTACAAAATATTTCTATTTTAAATAAATGCCATTCTTTTTATCATTTTAATCATCAAAAAATCCTACAAAAAAAAGTATCACAGCACAACTGTTTTCAACACTGATAATAAATCAGCATATCAGATTGATTTCTGAAGGATCATGTGACACTGAAGACTGGAACAATGATGCTAAAAATTCAGCGTGGCATGACAGAAATAAATTATTTTTTAAAGTATATTAAAATAGAAAACCACTATTTTAAATTGCAATAATATTTCACAATATTGCTGTTTTTTCTGTATTTTTTAACCAAATAAACGCAGCCTCGATGAGCAAAAAATCCCACACTTTTGAACGGCAGTGTATAAAGATCTACTTAAGTTCTGCTTTAGTGGTCTAAAAAACACTAAAATTAACCTAATTGCATTTAATATTAATAACACATTTTAATTTGATTGTAATTATCGGAAAACCTTACATTTAGTTCATACTTAAAGGTACAGTTCACCCAAGAATGAAAATCCTGTCATTATTTACTCATCCTCAAGTTGTTTCATAACTGTGTGAGTTTCTTTATTCTGTTGAACACAAAAGAAGATGATTTGAAAAATGTTGGTAACCGAACATTTTCTAGCCATTGACGTCCATAGTGATTTTTCCATAGTATGGAGGTCAGTGGGAACCAGAAACTGTTTGGTTACCAACATTCTTTAAAATTTCTTCTTTTATGTTCGACAGAATAAAGAATTCACCAGAATTCATACAGGTTTGGAACAACTTGAGGGCAAATAAATGTCAGAAATGTCATTTTTGGGTCAACAATTCTTTTCAGTATGTTATTTTTAGGTGTATTACTTCCATAATAAGTAGGATACAACAGGGCTAAAGGCACACCCTAAGAAAAAACCATATGCTTTTCAAGTGTATGACTGCAGAAAAATATATACATTTGTACTGAACGTTTATGGTGCAACAGATTTTGTGCAAAAATAAATCATACAAGTTGTTTATTTTGTTTAAAAATCTTATAAATGTATGAGGTGGCAAGGGAGGCCTTTTAAAATACTATATTTTTTTTTAATAACGTCTAAGTTAATACTTGTTCAAATATCAATTTAGCAAAGTTGGTAGTATTTTCTGCTTATTTTGATAAAATAATTGTTGTTCAGTAAATATACTGTCATTAAACTATGTTAATATAAAACAAATATTTTAAAATGCATAAACTCATTTTAAAATGTAAATATTCCGTAAAGATCCCATAGTAATTTAATATAGATTTACAGTAGAAACGACAAATGATATTTTATAATATGATATGATTTAATATCATGTTTTAAATATGATGGTTTCATTCTAAACATGGTGAGTCGGACATCCAACATAATATATGATATTTACCATCTGAATCTAACAATGTCACATCAACAAATGGAAAAGTCAGTCTTATATTAATTATCATGTTAATTATTGTGCCTTTTAGCCCCAACAGCAGGGGCGCTTTTTACCCCAAAAACCATACTTTTACATATTCTTTCATTGTTTAAATAACTGTTGTTTTAAAATTATTAAGAAGACCTTTGTCTTAAGATATATTGAATAATTGTAGCGATTCTCATTTGCTACTTAAATCTACGACATTTTTAAACACATCAAAAATAAGATCAAGTAAACACAGAATCGTCTTTGCGATCATGTCAAGCATCAGCCAAATTTGCACGTGCATCTTGAAAAGCGAATGTTTTGAAAAGTGCTACGCCATCTAGTGGTTTAGAGGAAAATAATATCTCAGGTGTCTTCAGCCCTGTTATACTCTACTATTTGAAAGTGTTTTCACAAGAATACAAAGCAGTGCTTAAGTATCTGTATAGTCTTTCAGGCAAAGCTTTGTCTAGCCAACACTGAACTTAATTTCCCTTTTCAAGTTTCTACGTAAAAATCCATCTTTGTTTTCATTTCAGCACATCTAAACACATTATGTCAGCTGCTGGCGTGCCTATCATTGAGGGTTACCATGGAGAGGACCAATCCGATGCGAAACTTCAAAGCGAGGCCGCAAGGATTGGTTACCCTGTGATGATCAAAGCAGTTCGTGGTGGCGGCGGAAAGGTTGGTTGTGTTTCCACTGACCCAGTCTATAATAATACACATGCTTGAAATCACAAGGCTGTATTTGCATGGCCTCATGCAGGGAATGCGAATCGCGCACTCAGAAGCAGAGTTTCACGAGCAGCTGGAATCGGCTCGCAGAGAAGCACGAAAGTCGTTCAACGACGACGTCATGCTGATAGAGAAGTTTGTCGAGAACCCCAGGTCTGGTTGGTTGATCACGATCAGTACACACACTGTTTGATATATATGTGATGTGATATATGAGTGTGGTGTTCAATTAGACACGTTGAGGTGCAGGTGTTTGGAGACCAGTACGGCGATGCCGTGTATCTGTTCGAAAGAGATTGTAGTGTACAAAGGCGACACCAGAAGATCATCGAGGAAGCTCCAGGGGTAAATATGACACCGCTTTAGTCCTTTAGCATCTTTTTCAACTTCTTTATGACTTTATGAGCTTGCGTTAATGAAACTGACCTGATTTGTGTGTGATTACAGCCAGGCATCAGTCCTGAGGTCAGGAGGAAACTCGGAGAGGCCGCGGTACGAGCAGCTAAAGCAGTCAACTATGTAGGCGCAGGTGATGATAATGACATCTGACATCAGCAAAGACACATTAACTTAATTGAAAGCTTAATATTATCACAAAAGATATACACTACCAAGATATACACTCTCATGCTCTTCAAGACTGCATTCATTTGATCAAAAATACAGAAAAAAAATAATACTGTAAAATGTTATTACAATATAAAATTATGATTTTTATTTTAATTTTAATCATGCTTGAAACATGCCAACGCCATTCTAATTATGTTAAAATCATGCTAGCAACATGTTAATAATTTGCTAATAACATGCTAATCATGCTAGCAACTTGCTAATTATGTTAGAAACATGTTACCAAGTGGCTAATCATGCTAGAAACATGTTAGCAACTTGCTAATCACATTAGAAACATGCTAACAACATGCTACTCATGTTAAAAACATGCTAGAAACATGCTAGTAACTTGTTAATCATGCTAACAACATGCCAATCATATTATAAACATGGTAACAACATGATAATCAAGTTATAAACATGCTAGTAACTGGCTAATCGTGCTAGTAACATGTTAACAACATGCTAATCATACTAGAAACAGACTAGCAAGATGCTAGTAACTTGCTAATCATGCTTGAAACATGCTAATGAAAAAATGCTAATCATGCTAGCAACATGCTAGTAACTGGCTAATCATGCTTGAAACATGCAAACGCCATGCTAATTATGTTAAAATCATGCTAGCAACATGCTAATAACTTGTTAATAACATGCTAATCATGCTAGCAACTTGTTAGCAACTTGGTAATCATGCTACAAACATGTTAACAACTTGCTAATTATGTTAGAAACATGTTACCAAGTGGCTAATCATGCTAGAAACATGTTAGCAACATGCTAACAACTTGTTAATTATATTAGAAACATGTTTACAACCTGCTAATCATGCTAGAAACATGCTTGCAACTTGCTAATCATTTTAAAAACATTCTAACTATCTGTTAATCATGCTAGAAACATGTTAGCAACTTGCTAATCATGTTAGAAACATGTTAGCAACATGTTAGCAACATGCTAACAACTGGCTAATTATGTTAGAAACGTTTACAACCTGCTAATCATGCTAGAAACTTGTTAATCATGTTAGAAACATGCTAGCAACATATTAACAACTTGTTAATTATGCTAAAACATGCTAACAACTTGCTAATCATGTTATCAACATGATAGTAACATGCTAATCATGCTAGAAACATGTTAACAACTTGCTTATCACGTTAGAAACATGTTAGCAACATGCCCACCACTTGTTAATTATATTAGAAACATGTTTACAACCTGCTAATCATGCTAGAAACATGCTAGCAACTTGCTAATCATGTTAAAAACATTCTAACTACCTGTTAATCATGTTAGAAACATGTTAGCAACATGCTAACAACTGGCTAATTATGTTAGAAACGTTTACAACCTGCTAATCATGCTAGAAACTTGTTAATCATGTTTGAAACATGCTAGCAACATATTAACAACTTGTTAATTATGCTAAAACATGCTAACAACTTGCTAATCATGTTATCAACATGATAGTAACATGCTAATCATGCTAGAAACAGACTAGCAACATGCTAACAACTTGCTAATCATGTTAAAAATGTGCTAGCAACTTGCTAATGTTAATGTTGCTAATGTTAGAATCATACTAACATGTTAATTATGTATCTATTTGTCTATCTGACAGACTGCATTCAAACTTTAACCTTTTAAAACTACTTTAAAGTTCAAACTATTTCAGACTGAAGAGCATCCAAACTTAAAACTTTTTAAAACTTTCTGGTCCGGCTTTCTCTAGCCAACCTAAAGTTTGTCTTGACGAACTTTTTTATCTAGTTCTAATAATAAATCAGCATATTGGAATTCTGACTGGAGTAACAGCTGATGAAAATTCAGCTTTGCATCAAAGGAGTTAATTATATTTTGAAGTATATTAAAATAAAAAACATTGTTTTATATTGTAATAACATTTTGCAGTATTACTGTTTTTACTGTATTTTTGATCAAATAAATGCAGCCTTGGCAAGCAGAAGGTACTTCTTATAAAATATATATATATAAAAAAATATAACTTTAAATATAACTTACAACAGGTACTGTGGAGTTCATCATGGATGCGCAGCACAATTTCTACTTCATGGAGATGAACACACGTCTGCAGGTGGAGCATCCCGTCTCAGAGATGATCACGGGAACAGACCTGGTGGAGTGGCAACTGCGTGTAAGATCGAGCTCATAGACTTTACTCATTTAGTGCTGCCCTTCAGAAACTACTGAAAATATTCATATGTATTTTAAGTAATACAGTGACTATTGCAGATTCGTCCACAAGGGGTCACAATGACACTTTTCTTTACACTTAATCGTGTTTTTTTCTGATTTGTAATCAGACATGGTGTTTTTGTTCATCAGGTAGCAGCGGGGGAGAGGTTGCCCCTCTCTCAGGAGCAGGTTGTGCTGCAAGGTCATTCTTTTGAAGCCAGAATATATGCTGAAGACCCCAATAACAACTTCCTTCCTGGAGCGGGGCCACTGCTACACCTGTCCACGCCACAGGGGGATCAGTGCACACGCATAGAGACGGGGGTTCGAGAAGGTACTTTACATTTAATGATTATTTATTTCTTTATGAATTATTTATTTATTGCTGGTTGCTAACAGCTGTTTGTCTGTTGATCATATTTAAGGTGATGAAGTGTCTGCTCATTATGACCCCATGATTGCTAAACTTGTGGTTTGGGGAGAAGATCGCTCAGCCGCTCTTAAAAGACTCAGATACTGCCTTCGACAATACAATGTAAGCACACACTCTCATCCACATGATCATATGGTACCGTCACATTCAATAAATTTTGTTGGCAAAGGTCCATTGTCCATTATCAGTACCATAGATTGTTAAAAAAAAAAAAAAAGATGGATGATACGTCTCCACCTCCTTCTACTATAGAAAAATGAGGCCAAAACATCCCAGTATCTCCGGTGTCATTTTACGCCAAAGACGTAATTTGGAGCCCAAGTTTGTGCAGTAGTGATTCGTTTAGAGCCAGAGTTTGTGCAGAAGTGATTAATTTAAAGCTCGAGTCTCTGCAGCAGTGATTTGTTTGGAGCTCAAGTCTGCGCAGTGGTGATTCATTTGAAGCCAGAGTCTGTGCATAAATGATTTGTTTAGAGTCAGAGTTTGCACAGTAGTGATTCGAATAGAGCATGAGTCTGCGCAGGAGCGATTCTGCAAAGTAGTGATTTGTCTGAAGCCTGAGTCTGTGCAGTAGTGATTCGTTTGGAGCCTGATTCTGCGCAGTAATGATTCTTTTGGAGCCAGGAGCTGCACATTAGTGATTTGTTTGGAGGCTGAGGCTGCGTAGGAGTGATTCATTTAGTGCCCAAGTATGTGCAGTGATTCGTCTGTAGCCCGAGTCTGTGCAGAAGTGACTTATTTAGAGTCAGAGTTTGCACAGTAGCGATTCGTCTGGAGCCTGAGTCTGCGCAGGAGTGATTCGTCTGGAGCCCGAGTATGCGCAGGAGTGATTCGCCTGGAGCCCGAGTCTGCGCAGGAGTGAGTTGGCCGGAGTCTGAGTCTGCGCAGGAGTGATTCGCCTGGAGCCCGAGTCTGCGCAGGAGTGATTTGTCTGGAGTCAGAGCATACACAGGAGTGATTCGTCTGGAGCCCGAGTCTGCGCAGGAGTGATTAGTCTGGAGTGCGAGTCTGCGCAGGAGTGATTCGTCTGGAGTGCGAGTCTGCGCAGGAGTGATTCGTCTGGAGTCAGAGTCTGCGCAGGAGTGATTTGTCTGGAGCCTGAGTCTGCGCAGGAGTGATTCGTCTGGAGCCCGAGTCTGCGCAGGAGTGATTTGTCTGGAGTCAGAGCATACGCAGGAGTGATTCGTCTGGAGCCTGAATCTGCGCAGGAGTGATTCGCCTGGAGCCCGAGTCTGCGCAGGAGTGATTTGTCTGGAGTCAGAGCATACGCAGGAGTGATTTGTCTGGAGCCTGAGTCTGCGCAGGAGTGATTCGCCTGGAGCCCGAGTCTGCGCAGGAGTGATTTGTCTGGAGTCAGAGCATACGCAGGAGTGATTCGTCTGGAGCCCGAGTCTGCGCAGGAGTGATTCGTCTGGAGTGCGAGTCTGCGCAGGAGTGATTCGTCTGGAGTGCGAGTCTGCGCAGGAGTGATTCGTCTGGAGTCAGAGTCTGCGCAGGAGTGATTTGTCTGGAGCCTGAGTCTGCGCAGGAGTGAGTTGGCCGGAGTCTGAGTCTGCGCAGGAGTGATTCGCCTGGGAGTGATTCGCTGGGAGCCCGAGTCCCGAGTCTGCGCAGGAGTGATTTGTCTGGAGTCAGAGCATACGCAGGAGTGATTCGTCTGGAGCCCGAGTCTGCGCAGGAGTGATTCGTCTGGAGTGCGAGTCTGCGCAGGAGTGATTCGTCTGGAGTCCGAGTCTGCGCAGGAGTGATCTGAGTCTGCGCAGGAGTGATTTGTCTGGAGCCTGAGTCTGCGCAGGAGTGATTCGTCTGGAGTGCGAGTCTGCGCAGGAGTGATTCGCCTGGAGCCCGAGTCTGCGCAGGAGTGATTTGTCTGGAGTCCGAGCATGCGCAGGAGTGATTCGTCTGGAGCCCGAGTCTGCGCAGGAGTGATTCGTCTGGAGTGCGAGTCTGCGCAGGAGTGATTCGCCTGGAGCCCGAGTCTGCGCAGGAGTGATTCGTCTGGAGCCCGAGTCTGCGCAGGAGTGATTTGTCTGGAGCCCGAGTATGCGCAGGAGTGATTCGTTTGGAGCCCGAGTCTGCGCAGGAGTGATTCGTTTGGAGCCCGAGTCTGCGCAGGAGTGATTCGTCTGGAGCGCGAGTCTGCGCAGGAGTGATTCGTCTGGAGCCCGAGTATGCGCAGGAGTGATTCGTCTGGAGCCCGAGTCTGCGCAGGAGTGATTCGTTTGGAGCCCGAGTCTGCGCAGGAGTGATTCGTCTGGAGTGCGAGTCTGGGCAGGAGTGATTCGTCTGGAGCCCGAGTATGCGCAGGAGTGATTCGTTTGGAGCCCGAGTCTGCGCAGGAGTGATTCGTTTGGAGCCCGAGTCTGCGCAGGAGTGATTCGTCTGGAGCCCGAGTCTGCGCAGGAGTGATTCGTCTGGAGTGCGAGTCTGCGCAGGAGTGATTCGTCTGGAGCCCGAGTCTGGGCAGGAGTGATTTGTCTGGAGTCCGAGTCTGCGCAGGAGTGATTCGTCTGGAGCATTCTTAATATCATCATTATGTATGTGTCTTCCACAGATCGTGGGTCTCAACACTAACATCGACTTTTTACTGAGTCTATCGGGGCATCCGGAGTTTGAGGCAGGAAACGTCCACACCAGTTTCATCCCACAACACTATGATCAGCTCTTCCCAGCAGCCCAGAAGCCGTCCGGAGAGGTGCTCTGTCAGGCCGCCCTGGGTCTGCTGCTCCGTGAGAAACAGCATACAGAGACATACAGAAACCAAACCAGCGGTGAGAATACAACTATCACTTGTAGTTTTTTTAGATCATGAGATCTGCTGGGTTTCGGTGTGTGTTGATGGTGTTGATGGTACAGTCTGTGTTGTGGCACGTGAGGCTTGTTTGAGATGTTAACCTAAGCTTCTGTTGCAGACATGTTCTCTCCGTTTGCCTCCAGTAACGGGAGACGACTCAATGTCCTGCACTGCAGGAACCTGACACTGCAGCTCGGGGACGACAGTAAGTGTTCATGCTCTGATAAACACACATACACACACACCGTCTGGAGCGATGACTGATACACTCCTGTCAACAAGCTTTGACTATGAATGATTGCTTTGGGAGAACAGCCACACTTGACAAACATTTTCAATATCAAATCTGTTCTGGACTCCACAATTTCAAATATTGTTATATACATTATACAATTATTATTTGCATTTTCCATTCTGCGTGAATAATTAGTTTTTTTTTTTCTTTTCTTAACTTTATAAAATTGCTTTTGCATATTTAAGATTTATTCAGTGCTTCAGGTTTCAGATAAATGACACATTTTGTTCAGGTCAAGGGTCAAGCTCTTGCAAATGAATCATGATTAAGTATCTGCAGTCACAGTAATAATAGCTTTGATCAGATTCTTGACTAATAGTTCCAGAGGGTCGATTTACATGAATATTATTATGAATGCATGAATGATCAGTGAGCTTATTAATGGACGGCTCACCTGATTCTTCTACATGTCAGAAGTATCAGATCATTCTCTTCAAATAGAAACGTCTGCATTATAAATGAGCACTGAAGAGATGCCATTGATCATACAATGGAGGATTTCAGCATAACAAGCCTTATATAGAATCTGCACAGCATCTGCAAGAAAGCACAGCTTGTTTTAGCACCATTGTGGTGTGATGGTTTCTGACAATGTTATTATTAGGTTTGCTTGAGAAAACCTACTGATCTGCTACTTAAGCTTGTTATTATTCTTCTTAGCCAAATTTCTGAACACTTCTCCTCCTCCCAGAATCCCTTGAGACTAAATCAAGACTTCCTGTCTATGTACTATTTCTAATCAATTCAAACTTCCATTCTAATATTTCTAATCTATGTATCTATCTAGATAAGCCTAGCAACTAGAATCATGCTAACAACATGCTATTAACATGCTAACCATGCTAGAATCATGCTAGTAACATGCTAATGTTAGAAACCTGTTAGTATCATGCTAATCATGTTAGAAACATGTTAATAACTTGCTAATCATGCCAGCAAAATGGTATTAACATGTTAATCATGTTAGTCATGCTAGAAACATGCTAGCGACATGTTAACTTGCTAATCATGCTAGCAACATGCTATTAACATGCTAATCATGTTAGAATCATGCTAGTAATTTAATCATGCTTAAAACATGCTAGTAACTTGCTAATCATGCTAGTAACATGTTAGCACCTGTTAATCATGCTAGCAACATGCTTATAGTCGAATCATGCTAACACCTGCTAATCATGCTAGAAACATGTTAGCAAATTCCTAATCATACTAAACCATGCTAGAAAAATGCTAGCAACTTGTTAATCAGGCTAAAACATGCTAGCAACATGCTAACAACTTGTTAATCATGTTAAAAACATGCTAAAAACCTGCTAATACTGCTAGAAACATGTTGGAAACCTGTTACCACCTGTTAATCATGCTAGAAACATGCTAGCAACCTGCTAATCATGCTAGAAACATGCTAGCAATCTGCTACTCATGCTAGAAACATGTTAGCAACTTACGAATCATGGTAGAAATATGCTAGCAACTTGCTAATCATACTAAAATCATGCTAGAAATGTTAACACTTGTTAATCATGCTAGAAACATGCAAGCACCTGCTAATCATGTTAGAAACATGCTAGCAATCTGCTACTCTTGCTAGAAACATGTTAGCAACTTACGAATCATGGTAGAAATATTCTAGCAACTTGCTAATCATACTAAAATCATGCTAGAAACATGTTAACACTTGTTAATCATGTTAGAAACATGTTAGCAACATGCTAACATCTTGCTAATCAGGCTAAAAACATGCTAGAAACATGTTAGCAACCTGTTAATCATGCTAGAAACATGTTAGCAACTTGCTAATTATGCTAGCAACATACTAAACATGTTAAAAACATGTTAGTAATTGAGACTATTGCCTTCAAAACATTCAAACTTTAACCTTTTAAAATTATTTTAAACTTCAAACTATTTGAAAACTATCAAACTTAAACTTTTTTTTTTCTTAACTTTTTTTTACTCTTTAAACTTTTTCAAACTTTTTGGTGCAGCTTTCTCAAGCCAAGTTAAAGTTTGTCTTGACCAACTTTTTTATCTAGTTTAATAAATAAACTTTGTTTTGCAGAAGTGGCGTTATCTATTACTTACAATCCAGATGGGACCTACAGTATGGAGGTAAATTGTCTTTTAGACTGTAAACTCATACGTTTTGTCAAATCAAAAGTATAACAGGGTTGTTTGACAGATTTCACAGTCTTGAGTTACGTGTATGTACTAAACATGAATTTTCACACATCTTGGGATCATTTGTGCTTGTTAGACTGGAGGTCAGGTGTTTCATGTATCAGGAGAGCTGCAGAAGGAGGGGGACGTGACCTTCCTATGCTGCTCTGTCAATGGAGTCCTGTCCCGACCCAAACTAGTCATTCTGGATAACACTGTACACATCTTTTCTATGGTGGGTTTCTCTTACCATTTGAATTACTTTTTAGCTTTGATGTCAAGACTATTGATCTTTGTGTTTCGTTTTGGTTCTCGTTTAGGAGGGAAGTGCTCAGGTGGATGTACCTGTGCCCAAGTTCCTGGCTGGTGTTAGTGGCTCCAGTGCACAGGGTGGTGCTATTGCACCCATGACAGGCACTATTGAAAAGGTATTTACGACATTTGGTTGCACCCCAGTATCTGGTTTCATCTAAATTGGTAATTAACTTGCCTTTGCTTTGCAGGTTCTAGTCAAGGCTGGAGACACGGTCCAGAAAGGAGATCCCTTAATGGTGATGATTGCCATGAAAATGGAGGTGAGGCTCCGTCACTTTCTCATTCAATGCATTTATTGTCCATATTGCACCTGACCGGGTCTTTCTCCTTCTGGGCAGCATACCATCCGAGCACCTAAAGCAGGAGTCATCAAGAAGGTGTTCTTCAAGGAGGGCTCACAAGCTAACCGCCATGCAGCTTTGGTAGAGATGGAGGAAGAGGAAGGAGCTGGGGAAGAGTGAACCTATGGATGATTTAATAAACAATCTTGAAGCACTACAAATTAGTTTGGATCTTTTGAGATTTAACAAGTAAACTAGAAGCTTTCTTGAGAAGACAGACGTCTGGTCACCTTTAACTTAGTGTGGAATTCATTGCCCAAAATCTTGGTGTCCTGGTTCTTTTGTACCATGATAATCATGGATGAACATCAACGGTTGGATTACTGTGAAATGACTTGCCATCTCCATACAAGCATACAAGTATATGTATTTCAAGAAGACAAAAACTCATGTTGTTGCCTGTCCCATACTTGTAAAAGATAAAAGAAAACTCCTGTGAAGCATTGCTTAACATAGTAATGTTATTTGTGGTGAATAAGGTGCCTTGATGTTAGTTTGACTACTGAAAGCAACCTTTAGAATCTGTAAAATTTGTAACCTCAATCATTAAAGTTTTTTTTCTATGCAACAATTGTAAAAAATCTGCATTAATTCGGTTTTATTCATAAACCCCACCAGCTGGTTACAACTTCAGTATTTAGTTTGACAGTTCCCAACCATGATCAGATGCACCTTCTTGTTCTTGCTGGGCCGCATGCTTGGAAGAGGCTTGCACCTCACCTGGTGTGGCCTCCTACCTTGTGGACAGCTGGACATATCGCTCTCAGCAACTTTAGTTTTCCCAAGGTCACCTTCCACTCTAGTCCCAGAAGTTTTGACTGTCTAAACCCCTAAAACAATTTCAAGGTTTCTAGTTGTAAATGGGACAGTCCACTTCCAACTGACAGAAGGAGCTCCGGGAAGTGGTTTGGTGGATTTTTTATATAAATGACAGTTCATAGTTAGGATGCCTTTTTTGATGTATTACAACACATCTACTGTACTTGGCAATTACACTCATTTTACTGCCCTTGAAATATCACTATCCAAAGCCCATTAAATAAACTGCATAGAGATGAGTCACCCCCTTTTTTAGTGTAAATTCAATGCTTTCCTTATCTAACACAATAATGCTTTAGTCAGAAGTTACAAGTTAATGATACGTCTGAAGAGACTTTGAAATCATAGAAAAGTCAGTACTTGGATATTGTTCTGCCTTTTACTTAATTTGATGATTTAAACAGAATGCAGAACTGAAGAGACATTCATAAGACGATTAGTTGAAACATTTCAAAATGCGCTTGCGCTGTTTTGCATTTCGACTTTAATTTGAAAAAGATTTCCTAAAAACAGTGTTGAAACAACGTCTCATCTCATTCTCATGAAACCAATATCGTGTATTGTCTCATTTCATGAGCTAGGATTATCTTCACACCCCTAGGTTGTTTTTTCATATGTGTTCACAAACCCAAGTTAACACTTTGCTCTTTGCTTTTAACTTCATGGATCAAAAAGTCTGCTGGTATGAGATGGTTTGGTGTTCAATGATGGTGTTGATGGTACACTTTCTGTTTTGGCACGTGAAGCTTGTTTGAGATGTTAACCTAAGCTTCCTGTTGCAGACATGTTCTCTTCGTTTACCTCCGGTAACAGGAGACGATTCAATGTCCTGCACTGCAGGAACCTGACACTGCAGCTTGGGGACAATGGTAAGTGTTCATGCTCTGATAAACACACACATATCAATGTATATGCAAAATGTAGTTATTTTAGAAGTATTTTAGTAACATTAATGACATTATAGTTTTGATAACATTTATTGCTTTAAAATCCATTGAATAATGATTTGTAAAACCAGCTGCTGTAATGGAGCACAGGATGTGCGCTTCATCTTCATGACCACCAGATGGCACTAAAGTAAATTATGCAGAAAAGCTTCAAGTAATGAACCAAGAATCAGCAAGTTTATATACTGAAAGCCACATTTCTTCATTTTGCAACACTAAATGCTTAAGTCGTATATTCCCGTATATAATAGTTTAAAACTTGTAAGATTGTAAATGGCTCTTACATTTAGGTAATTTGCACATTTTATCTTTTCTCCACAATACCTCAAATCTCATTCTACTTTGGATAAATCAAAAGCATTTGAAAGGGTGATATTCATTCAGTGCTTTATTAATATTTTCAAATAAATCAGAGGATTTCATAAAGGTCAGGGGTTATTAATCATGATTAAGTGTCTGAGGTCATTAGCATCCTGCAATAATCGCTTTGATCAGTTTCTTGACTAAAAGTTCAACATGAATATTATTACGGACGCATATGCTTATTAATAGACGGCTCACAGTCATTCTTTTACATATGAAAACTACAAGGCCATTCTCTTGAAATAGAAACAGTTCATCTGAATTATATATGAGCGCTAATGAACAGCCATTGATCATAATGAAGAAGGATGTCAGCATAACAATCCTTAAATAGATTTTATACCACAAGGCCTGCAGAGTGGATAAGACAGAATCTCATGGAGAAATGTCACCCAGAGGAAATTCAGCGTTTTATTATTTCTTTCACTGAACCGGCATTATCTGTAAATTCAATCCAGATGAAGGATGGGGTAAATTACGTCTTTAGATTTAAAGGGTTAGTTCACCCAAAAATGAAAATTACCCTATGATTTACTCACCCTCAGGATATCCTAGGTGTATATGACTTTATTCTTTCAGATGAATAGAGTTGGAGTTACATTAAAAAAAGTGTCCTGGCTCTTTTTTGGGCTTTTAAATCTACCAAGACATTTTTTAATATAACTCATGTTATATTAAAAAATCATGTACACCTAGGATGGCATAGGGTCATTTATGGGTGAACTATTCCTTTAAATCATGGAGTACTGGAGGGTTGTTTGAGAGATTTCACGCTATGTTCAAGAATCAAGGACTAAATTTTCATGAATGTCTCTGGGACATGTTATTGTGTTAGACCGGAGGGGGACGTTGACTTACCTGTGGTGCTTTGTGAGTAGAGTCCTGTCCCTACCCAAACTAGTCATTCTGGGCAAAACCGTACACATCTGCTCTGGTGTTTTTTGTTCTTTCTTCAGCATTTATGTCATGACTGAAGAACTGGTCTCTGATAGGGTGCATTGTGCCAAAATTCTTGGCTGGCATCTCCAGTGCACAGGGTGGCGCTGTTGCACCCATGACAGACACAATTGAAAAGGTAACTGAGGCTCGATCTCTGTTCCTAAAGTATGCAAGATTAGGACTCATGTTTCCGAAATCATACTAGCCAGGTTTCCATCCAAGGATTTTTTGTGAAAAAATACTTTGCGCTTCAAATTTTTTATTGATATAGTTGATGGAAATGCTTTTTTTTTATCTATTTATCTCATTTAACTTTATTGCATAAATTCTATATTGATAGTTCAAATGTTACAAAAATGAGTTTGAAAACACTTTTTGTTGAGAAAAGAGGGTTTAACGCAAATAAATATGGTGTCACATGACAGAATTAGCCTATAAGCAGCATCTGTTTGTGGTGTTGCTGACATTAAAGCACCGTTTCTCTGAATCATATTAGTATTATTAAATTATATCTAAAATGATTTTATATATGGTAAGAAAAAGACGAGTTACCTTTCAAATATACACAACTTAATTTGATGTTCCTTTAGTGCGTTGCAAGTTTTTATTTTGTACAAAAAGCACAAAATTTTACATTAATTCATTTTGGCTTGTTAGCTTCTTGTTTCTTGTATAATTCTTGTTTTGTTCTCAGGTCTGTGGAAAAGTGGACACAACTAACAATAGTCCTTCTTTTGTGGTCATATAAGAGTAAGACATTATTCAAAACTATTTTAAATATAAATTTTATTTGTGTACATTCACAATAAATACAAAACATTGTGCTTTTGTAAAATAAAGGAAACAAATAGGACAAATAGGATGCCGCTTTCTCAAGAGCGCATCAAAAAAAAAAAAAAAAAAAAAAAAAAAAAAATTCTGCATACAGGCTGCTACTTGCACTTTTTTCTTATTCATTTTGTCAGTTATTAATTATTTACAAAAATATATATTTCGCATATAAGCCTAATTGTTTCTTTTATATATAGCTTTATGTTTCTCTTTGTTCACAGAAGCGCAATGTGCCCATGTGAATCCTCACATTCTGTTGTTTATGCTGCTTTTTGCATGTATAAAATTAATGTTGAAAACAAATTTAGGTATTTTTAAACGGGTCACATTCACATAATTTAATTGCATTTTAACAGTCTTGTCAGTTAACGGTTAATATTGGCTTAACAACCGTCGGTTGTTGGTTAGGAGAAATAAAATAACCAAAATTAACATTCCTATTTCCAATAGTGTAATAGAAGTCAATCAGAAAAATAATAATACAACTGCACCTGTTTATGAATATTGCTTGATGCCCAAGTACCTAAATAGTCTATAGGCCTAACTAAGTACAAAACAACAACAAAAAGAAATCAAAATCGTGAAATTTAATAAAAAATCTTTGTCAATAACAAAACATCACAAAAAACTGAATGGAAACTTGGCTAGTGCTAGTTTGAAAATATCTAAATCAATACATATTGTCACGTTGTCATACTGTCCAAGTACATGCATGCAAGAACTTACTATGCAAAGAGTTTTATTACATATAAGAATAAGAAAGATAAGATGGTTAAGGGCCACTGTAAAACTGCTAATTTATCAGAAATTGACTGGAAAGTCACTAGTCATTACAAGCACTACTAATTAGTTCACACTTCAGATTTCTGACTCAAATTTCTACTAGTTTTTCAGTTTGATTTGTGATGTTTCCTCTGAAATAAAAGCTAGAAACTTTCTTGATTATCTGAGTAAACGGTTCTTTTCCATTTTGAGTTTGAGTCACCTGTAACGTTCTTTCCCTGTGGTTATTTTGTACTGTGTTGTCATTGTTTGAAGGATAAAGATGGGTTTGTTGGCCCCATTTTCCTGGATGTCCACCGTCTGAAATGCTTGGCTGATTTTCCGGGTTAACTGCTAGATGACTGTGGCCTGGAGAGAATCTCCCATTAAACATATTTGCAAGAATTTGCATTTCAACAAAACCAAACCACTGAAGTACACGGAGAAAACTTTTTCAAAGTAAATTGCTAGTAAATTTCACAGAAATTAATTTTTATAAAACCAAAAACTGCTGCATTGTGAAACTACAAAAACTCAGATAAGGAATACTAATAATCATTAAAGCTGCAAGCAGCGTTGAAAGTCTAGGAAAACAGCGATTAGTGAACAATATGCATTTAAAGTGGTAAATATAGGAGGAATATATCAAAGTCATTTATATGTGCCAACCTTCCTGCTGCCAGCTGGTGGCGCTATGCCTATGACTGAATACTGGCATGTAGATATCTTCAGGCAAGGACTTTGATCAAACATATTAAGTTTGGTGTATATTGAACATGGTATGTTTGAGTAAGTGTAAAACTTGACATATTCTGTTGCCAACAGGTGGCGCTACGATTATAACCAAATATTGGCCTTTAGATGTGTTCACGCCAGAACTCTTATTGGATGTGTGAAGTCTGAGGCAGATCAAACATTGTATGGCTGAGTTATAACAACTTCCTATTCCATGGCGAAACATCGAAATTTGTCAGGCCGCCACAGACACGCCCTATAATGAAAACTCAAGGTCTTCGCAATTTAACATCGCAAAGGCCTTTAGATTAAACTGACCAAATATAATACTGATGTCATTAAATCTCTATGAGGAGTTTGTTGGAGCATAAATCATGCCTCTTCTGATTGCCAGCAGGTGGCGCAATGGCTATAGATGAATATGGTCATGTAGATCTCTCTTCAGGTCAGAAGTCTTAACAAACACGTGAAGTTTGGTCCAGATTGGCCATTGCATGTTTAAGTTAATGTAAAACAAGTAATTTCCTGTTGCCAGCAGGTGGCGCTATGATTATAACAGAATAACAGCCCTTTACATGTGTTCAGGACTCTTATCGAATGGGTGAAGTTTGGGACAGAACAGACATTGTATGGCTTATAACAACTTCCTTTTTCATGGTGAAACATCAAAGTTTGTCACGCCCTTTAACGAAAACTCAAAATCTTCGCAATTTAATGTCACAATAGGCTTTAGATTAGACTGACCAAACTTGGTGTTGATCTGTTTAAATCTCTAGGATTTCACATGTATGTGAAACACAGCTCGAGAGGCACTTTGTTGAAATTTTATAGGTGGCGCTATCAAGCCATTTTTCCACATCCACTTCTGAAACCCATATCAAATGTAAACATTTACCACTTCTGGCATGTGTGCAAAGTTTCATAAGTTTTCAAACATGTTTAGGCCCTCAAAAATGTGATTCATTTTGAAGAATAATAATCTGAGCAATTCCAATAGGGTCCTTGCACGACCGGTGCTCGGGCCCTAATAACAAAACACTGGATTTTATAAAGGTATTTATTCTGTAAATAGAACTTTGATAAACATCAGCATTTAAACATATTCACTGTCAGGAGAGTACAATTAGAAGAACATATGTTTACACAAAAAAGATGAAACTGCAACATGGATGACTGACATCACAGCTAGATCAGGTATTCCAGTCTAGATTGAGTCTTATTGCTAATGTCTCTGAGTAACAAGTGGCATACTGCGTTGCTATATAATTCAAGAAAACACATTATATAGCAAAACACTTGCGCCGTTCGATTTCAACTGAAGATTTGAAATGATCAGTAATGACCAGCGGTCAGGAGTCATTTCGGCTTTGAACATTGACATGAAAAGAGTGATATACAAATAAAAACGAGAGAGAAGAAGTACCAAAATAGAGTGATCCACAGTTCATAATGTAACCATAATCCATTCATAAAATCTGATTCCCAACTTCCACCCGGGTCACGGCACCAGATTTCACCCGATACCCGTGAGATCCCCGGCGTCCCGGCCTTTGCAGTAAAAATAAAGAGAAATCCCAAGACTAGACTCCTCAAATCGGGAGCATTTAGGTCCGGTTGACTTAGGCCTCTGTTACAGGGTTATTGAGACTGATTGACCCAAGTGCAGCATGCAGTCTGATATCATAAACTTCAATATAGTTGATCTAAGCAAGTTTAAAACGGTTGTCTCAATGCTCCGGCCTTGCAATAACCCACGAGTAGGATGAATTTCATTCCTTTTATTCCCTCCTACGTGATTAAATACACACGCATACACACACAAACAAAAAAATAATCAAACAGCTTTGACGAGTGGTTAGCAACACAAGCAGAAAAACAAGGTACACAGCAACAATGATAAATTAACAATGACAATGGTTAGAGATGACAACATAGCAGGAAACGAGAAATGATATGCAGGCACATGACTGATGGAGGTTAAAGTGATTGATATGCGAGTTTTCCTTCAAGAACTCCATCGTGACATTCTTGCATCATGGATAGTCTGTACGAACCACAACTCTGGGTGTACAGGTAGGCATCTTAGGGTAGGAGGCTACAGGTTTGCAAGCTAGCGCGCTCACATTTAATACCTTGAAAATTAGGCAATTAAAAGAGAGAATTATGGCTTCAAACAGACCCCCTTCGTTTTCCTCAGGAAAGATGGTGGCCCTACGGTTCCGTGGGTTTACTAGCAGCGGAAACTCAAGACACAAAAAATCCTTTGGTTTTTGGAGGAGCCGCTGCCTGTCCCTTGTTGCTGATCACATATGATGTGATACTCAGAGCTTTTAAAGTGTGACAGTCTGGCTGGTGACTGGACAAGGGCAGGGGGACGGGGTCAAGGGCAGGCGTCTCCAGACTCTACGAGCCGGTCCTTTTTTGGGCTGGTGCTTTAACAATGAGAGACCTCCATGGGCGAGAGCGTCAGGATACTCCGGTCGTTGGAGAAGAAGGTGTCCGTGTCGCTCCAAGATCTGGAAGGATCAAGGAAATTGCGAACAGTGAGGGGGACAGTGTGGAGACGTGTTCAATTCAAAGCTGCTCTACAGGCTATAGAGACTTAGAGAGGGACGCTCATGACCGGTGTGGGACCTGAATACTAGGGATGCACAATTGGGGCTTTCGCACCGTGTGGTTCTTGGACAGGGATGGGCAACTTCGATCCTGGAGGGCCACTGTCCCTTGGAGTTTAGCTCCAACCCTAATCAAACACACCTGAACAAGCTAATCAATGTCTTGAAGATCACTAGAAAGCTACAGGCAGGTGTGTTTGATTAGGATTGGAGCTAAACTCTGCAGGACAGTGGTCCTCTAGGACCGAAGTTGCCCATCCCTGTCCTAGGAGCTAGCAAGCAGGGTGGTTCCCAGAGAACGGGAACTCTGAAGCGTCTCTCAGAGTCTTTATTCGTGGCATTTACAAACGTCGAAAACTGGTGAATGGAGGACGCAATTACCGAAGCAGTTTTTGTTGCGTGTCGTGGTTTCATGATAAAGGAGATGGAATGTAAACACAATTTACTATTGAAAGAGCAAAAAGTTGGGCTAGGAGTCGAAATCTACTATGACAGATTGTAGAGTTACATATCTTCGAGGCTAAGAAAAGAAAAACGCTGAAGACAACAGGTAAATGCTGTTATCACGTTCGTGGGGTAAATATTTTTGCATGGCTTTTTAAAAATGCTAGGTAACCGGTGTTTTGTATGCGTTTGGTCAATCAGCATACACTTGTGTCACTGGTTGTTCCTACAGAACTCTTTTAGACCTTACTCTGAAGTAGGAGTGAATTTAGTTCCCCCAAATAGAGTTCCTAGAACTAAATACGTTCCTGGTTCCTGCCGCGCGAATGCGCCAAATAGTGGCAACTTCCGCCAGTAGTTCTAGGAACCATGAAAGGTTCCTCCAATGTGAAAGCCCCAAATATATCAGTTTTTAGTGCTATCATTTTGATTAATATCAGTTCAAACAATGAACTGTTTTTCGATATGTTTGTAAAAGTCATAAACACTTCTGTCTTTTGTTATAGATTAAAATTCCCCTTGGAATTTTTGAAAATGTTAAGTATATATTACGGAAAACATCTGTTGTGCAAATCATTCAGTTGTATTTTGACTACATCAATATTATATTGGCCACCCTGGTATCTAGATATCAGTATCTGCATCAACCATTCAAAAAGACACAATGTTCTGTTTGATGACTAATTGTGAACAAGTGCGGATTTATAAAATGTAAAAAAAATATTGGTCATTGGTTTCTAGGACATTCCAGTAAACCAGTATATTTTTATGCACCCATCAGACATAAATCTTACATAAAATGTGACCCTGGACCACAAATCAAGTCTTTGGGGTCAATTTCTTAAAATTGAGATTTATACATAATCTGAAAGATGAATAAATAAGCTTCTCGTTGGTGTATGGTTTGGCTGAGATACAACTATTTGAAAATCTGGAATCTGAAGTTTCTAACGCATATTACTAAAAAAAAAAAAAGTTTGGATATATTTACAGTAGGAAACTTACAAAATATCTTCATGGGACATGACCTTTACTTAATATCCTAATGATTTTTGGCATAAAAGAAAAATCGATCATTTTGACCCATACAATGTATTGTTGGCTATTGCTACAAATATACCCCTGCTACTTACGACTGGTTTTGTGGTCCAGGGTCACAAATGGGTCCTTAATTGGTAATTTCACCCAAAAATGAAAATTTTGTCATCATTATGTCTTTCCAAACCCATATTAATGCATATTCGAAACAAATATAGATGTTTTTAATAAAGAATTCAGTCTCTCCATTCAAAGTCCATTACACCAAAATGTTCATGCTTCAGAAAGTTAACAAAGACATTGTATAAACTGATCAATGCACATGCATACAGCATCTCTCCAGGCTGAATATGTTCATTTTTGTTTCGAAGATGAACAATATTCTTTTGGGTTTGGAATGGCATTAATAGCAAGGGTGAATAACTGAGGACAGTTTACATTTTTGGCTGAACTATGTCCTCAATGGTCCTTAATGACATTAACCGCCAGGAAGTAACATCATATTGGTGAAAAACGGATTAACGGATTAAAAAAAAACTATTCTGTGGCACTGCTTGGCTTGTCTCACTTTAAAATCACTTAATTATTATTTGTATTATGTCAAAGATATAATTTCAAATAATGATTAAAAATAATTAAAATGAACTTTAATTTGACACCTCATTTAACTCCTCAATGAGGAACGTCTAGTTGAAGCTCTTGACTTCCTTTCTAATAGGTTTCTTAATGTTAAATGTCTTGAAATTGTTATAAATTATTGGGGGTCACGAGAATATATTTATGAAAGTCCTATATTAGCGTTTCTTTATGTGCATCCCTTCTTATAAATCTCTCTTTAATTAACAAAACTTGTGCATGGAGATCTGCAAGCAACAGTCAGAGTCACAGCCAATGAAGAAATGGATGAGTGAGCATTAGTACAAGATGGGTTAATGTGGATGGTTAAAAGACAATAAACAAATATAAACAGCACATCCTTCCACATCCTTGACACATACACTACATTCTTATGAAAGTATTAACCTTTTCCTAGCCAGAATATGTTGGGTATGGTACCTACATATGAAAAAGATCATTTACAGTATATAAGTAAATATACAAACTAATTCATAACATAAATCTATTGCTTGTAGAAAAATATGTGTATATAGGTTCACTATAAAATTTATATTATATTTGTAAATAGAGTGAAATTAAGCAGCCCTTGAGGATCGGAGCCGTTCCCAAGCTGTATTCCTCAAACGCCAGACCTGCTACTCTTGAACACCAGAGGGCATTGTCTTCATCCAATGGACTAAGCCCTCTGAAGCACAGCCATGTTATAAATAGATCCATGCTATATAAGATAAAGAATACATTGATAGCTACAGTAATGCGATTATCTTTGGATAGAAAAGAGTTGTAGAGGGCAAATGTAAATGTACCACCGTCGTGATTTGCAGATGAAGACAACCGTTTTAAGACCTTGAAGAGGTAAAAGGTTTAAATCAGAGAGTGTATTTGTATTTATATGATTAAATGCATGTATATGCGGCTTACTGGCTTCATATCATAGTACTCAATCTCCTTTATCATCTAAAGCAGTGGTTCTCAACTGGTTTTGCTTTAGGACCTGGATTTTGCTGTGGATATCAAGTGTGTTGACCCAGTCTACCAAGCACCAAAATCAGACCCAAGTACACTGAAAAAATGTTCAAGGTAAAAGAAACACTAATAAATCATTTGTTTTTGAGAATGAGGGCATTTACCTAATGTGACTTCATTCCACCAAGCAACAGGTTACTTTGTGTCAAACCAATTAACGACAAAGGATATGTGCAGTTTTAAGGGGCCAAGCATTGAAGGTACGATGACACCTATTGGTTTTCTTCGTCGTCTTTTTCTTCCAGTCAAATTTATGGTAGCCCATAGAACTGCTTGTGGAAAATTAATACAATTTGACACACGGATCGAAAAAAATCTACAGCATAACGGCTTATACTAATCACTTTTGAACTGTAAAGTTTAGAGTCAATTTTTCCCATCTGTTTCAATATTACATATCAAGTCAAATGCATACCAACATTTCAATTTATACAAGCCAATATTTTTTGCAATTTTGAATTATTCGAAAAACCTACTTTTTCAAACTCGTCCTAGTCTGATTTTCATCAAAATTTTCATCTTCAGACCATGCCTGTAAAATGTTATCAAAAGTTTTTGATAATCCAAACCATTTTCAAATGCGCACAAATTTGACGAGGATCACACCAAATTGGACTTGAGGCTATATCTACGCAACGTTTTAGCATATTCAAACCAAACATGGTATGTCATCATAGGCATCGCCTGAGGAAGCATACATTCAGAGCTTTGTCACAGCGCCACCTACTGGTCAGTAAATTCCTATTTTTGCTTACAACTTCTGAAGAGTTTGTCCAAAATTGGATTCTTGTGATTTAGTACAACATGCCGAATAGAATGATACCCTATATTCCCATATTGGCCATTTTGTCGTTAAAAGCTGTATTTTTTACGAACGCATTAGTGCATCGTCACGAAACCCTGTATATGACATCACAACCATATTCTGACAGTACTCAAGAAGTTTCAGAACAGCACCATCTTCTGGTCTAAATTTTGAATGAAATTTCATTTCGAATGAATGTTAAAAAAATTTAGAATGAAATTCTGACACCAATTAATGCCATATTCGCTCAAACTTGCAGTCTGCCATTTTTAATTTATTTTTAACTCCTCCTAAACTGATATTATTATTATTATTATTGTACCGAAATTGGCTTAGATCATCTTCAGACAATGCTGGTAAAAAGTTATTTAAAGCTTTTTGATAAACCAAATTGTTCTCAAATAACTTGTGCGTAAATTTGACGAAGATCACACCAAATTAGACATGAGGCTATATCTTTGCAACGTTTTAGCATATTCAAACCAAACTTGGTAAATGTCATCATAAGCATCACTGCTACATGCAGTGTTTTAGCACAGCGCCACCTACTGGTCAGTAGATATGAAAAATGCCTATTTTTGCTTATAACTTCTGAAGAGTTTGTCCAAAACTGGTTTATTCTGATTCAGTGCAGCATGCCGAATAGAATGATACCCAGTATTCCCATATTACCCATTTTTGAATTGTCGCACAATGCTGTATATTTTACGAATGCATTCGTGTACTGTTGTGAAACTTGGTATGTGTCATTGAGACCATACTCTAACAGTACTGAAGAAGTTTCAAAACAGTGCCACCTTCTGTTCAAAAATGTTAATGGAATTTAATTTATGAATTTCGAAAAATTAAATGAATTTTTCGATACCAATTATGCCATATCCCGTCAACTTGCAGTCTGCCATTTTAAATTTCTTTGAAAACCTACTTTTTCTACCTCCTCCTAAACTGTTGGTCTGATCGTCACCAAAACTGGCTCCGATCATCTTCTGACCATGCCAGCAAAAAGTTATCAAAAGCTTTTTGATAGACCAAAACGTTCTCAAATAATGCATGAATTAAACTGTTAGCACCATGTCAACACATTCCACACTGACCACAACATAACAATTAGATAACAGTGCCACCTATTGGTCAAAAGTGATTTTGACATGCCACCTATTGGTCAAAAGTGTTTTAATTCTTGTATTTTTGACTAAAATAATCTTATGTGTTTAGCTACTCATTGTTGCAGTTGGTATAACTCATTGTTCCTTCTTTGTGCTTGGCCCTTTAATTTAATATTTTAGTATTATTGTTTTTATTATTATGATACATGTTTGCCACTTACTGCAACACGACTGTATAAAGAATTGGTAGGAAGCAATGTTGGAGAGAAAGTGACAAAAGAAAAGGAATACGAGCCGGGAAACAAATGGCTTTAGTATGGGATGAGGATATGAGGATCTTTTGACCTTCCTTTTTAAAATTTAAACAGCAATAATTGACTCATTTTTGGTCCATGACCCACCAGTTGAGAACCACTGATCTAAAGACGTAGGAAGAAAAGCAGTACAGATCATTGACAAATGCAACAACATATTATTGTTTAGATGCCTCAATTGATAGACGAATAAACGGTAAATGAACAGTGAGAAAGTCGCGATAAAGTGTCTAGTAATACTCTGGGAGGACGCACACACTCTGGCATTCGCCCACCACTTAACACACTGAATATGAAACGCTGCCAACATGCAATTAGACAGATTGATTTGACTTCCGTAAGGCTTCAAGTTTAACGTAACCAAAAACGATGAACAAAAACGACTCAAGAATCCTCTTGGAGACTACAGTTAGCAGTGTCTCACTCAATCACGTTGTGGTCCCTTGTCGAGTTTTTCTTTGCGATAAATGAGCCGATCACAGCGGCGGTAGCTGTTGACCGTGGCTACCGTTGGCCAGCCAGAGCAGAGGTGTCCTCTAGTACCCTGCGCTTCGATGGCAGTGTTCTAGCCTTTAAACTGGAACTGGAATCTTATATTTAGCGAGACCAGGTCTCCGTGTACTCATCTCACCACTGCGGAGTAGTTTCGGAAGCGCCTTGCTTCCCAAAGTGCGGATACAGACAGTCAAAACGATTACGCGAAAAGCTGAGGCTTAGGAGTGCATTACGGTCGCATGCCATCACAAACCCCTCCACGGAGAGGTACACACGCAAGGCAAAGACTAAGACGCAGATTCAAACACTTCAACAGGGATGCAACGTCTCAGAACACGTAACGACAGGATGTTCCACGGATCAAGTTGTATAGTCCAACATTCGACGAGCATATACTTGCATAAATTGGCGCTACAAACGTTGCCTTGCTAATAACTGGGTGGGATGTCTGAGGACGAGGATGACGAGACAGCTTCAGCGATTATGGAGGCACAAGATCTTCAGCAGAGGACATTTATCTGCCACATAGAGAAAAGACAAAAACAGCGACACCAGCAAAGGAGGACGCACCTCGAAAGAAGGCGAAGACGATGAGAGACGAAGACAATGAGTTGGAAGGGCGGACTCAATGTAACTTCATGGCAATTTTCTACGTTTCCTTGTACATGTACGTACCTGGAGCGTCCCAGGCGTTGAAGCTCGCTTGAACTTCTAGCTAATCTTTGTTACATTAAAGGCAAATGAATGCACCCGTTTCGGTCTTAAATTCTACATTATAATCATTAGGGAATGCTTTGAGTGCGCTGGCGGCCCTCACTCGTTTAGGGCCGCGGGCTCGTCGTGCTCCAGCTTGTAGGAGATGTGCTTACAGCAGAGGCTAGAGAGAGAGAGGTCGCACCTGGTGGCCCGAGAGGGGTCGCAGCGGCCCATCATTCGCTCCACCAGCCGGCCCAGCCGTGAGCAGGCGTTTTGCCCCTCTGAGAAACAGCACATGGAGTCCACGCATCCGATGCCCTGGTAGGCCTCAATAAACTGGAAAAAGAAAAAGAGAAGTTAGCCAGGACACGAAAGAGATGAAACCAAACGGTTCCCAACAAAAATATCTGCACTGATTTGATGTCCATAATGGGCAATGACTAGATGTCTTAATATTGTGTCATATTGGATACATAGCGGGATGGTTCACCCAACAGTGAAAATTATCCCATGATTTAATCACCCTCAAGCCATCCTAGGTGTACAAGACTTTCTTCTTTCAGACAAATAGCCTAGCTGATCGCCTAGCGTTTTGAACATTGACACAACTGCACCTCTGATGACCCGAGTTTGAATCCTGAGTTGTGGTCCTTTGCCAATCCCATTCCCAACTCTCCATCCCATACTTTCCTGTCATTCTCTACTGTCCTGTCTGTTAAAAAGCATGAAAAAGGCCAAAAAAATGTTCTGGCTCTTCCAGGCTTTATAATGGCAGTGAATGGCTGTTGAGATTTTGTTGAGGAAGTCCAAAAAAGTGCATCCATCCATCATAAAAAGTGCTCCACATGGCTCTGGGGGGTTAATAAAGGTCTTCTGAAGTGAATCAATGTGTTTGTGTAAGAAAAATATCCAAATTTAAAAATGCATAAACTGTAATCTCCACCAAAGTTGCTTACACAAAAGGAAATCCAGTCTCCTCCAATATTTTCCTTCGTCATCCACTGGAACGCCACTCTCTCGTTAATGCGTGAATGATAGCTGGCGGAAGCTAGAGATTACGGTTTATAAAGTTTTAAATATGGATATTTTTCTTACACAAACGCATTGATTCGCTTCAGAACGTCTTTATTAACTCCCCAGAAGCCATCTGGAGCACTTTTAATGGATGCACTTTTTTGGACTTCAAAATCTAAACAGCCATTCACTGCCATTTTTAAGCTTGGAAAAGCCAGATTTTATTTTATTTTTTTAATATTACTTTGTTTTCATTTGAAAGAAGAAAGCTATGTATACCTTGAGAATGCGGTAATTTTCATGTCGGGGTGAACTATCCCTTAAAACTGTATTATCTGTCTTGTATTTTACAACAGTACTTTCACAAAAAAGGTACAAAATTAGGCTTGAAACTGAAGGGGTTTAAAAGGGCTGTGCTCTTTTTTTTGTGATAAACATTTGTTGTATTATTTGCAGTTTCCACTAGTTTGTCGTTTCATCTCCGCTGTTTCATTTTCAACTGGGAAACAAAGGCACAGGCCAGTGTTGCCACCTTGTAGACTAACTAAGTAGTGAAAAACAATCAAGGGACATGCATAAGTGCATGCACATTATGTGTGGTTGGAAAAAACAAGTTGAGCACGTACAGGATGTGCCTATGGTAAAAACCGAAGTACACTTTGGGCTCAAAGTGATGTGACTGGAAAAAGATTTCCATGCATAACACAGACTTCACTTACAGATAATGAAATTTGTTATAGAGTATTTTCATTGTCCATTATCGTTTTATAGATTGGCTGCCTCAGCTCTAATAAAAAATGGATTATTGCATCACAATGGAGTTGCAGATTTGGCTACATGACGCTATCACTTAGTGGCTATGTAACTGGGACCAAAGTTTGTAGTTAGTGATAAACTTACACTAACCTTAAAACAGGGTTCATACAGATACTGTAAAATGAATTCCAGGACTTTCAAGGACTTTTCAAGCACTACTTTTTGGATTTTCAAGGACTTCAATCTGAGATCTCACTTATCAAACAATGTCTTATCTTTCAAATTTAAAAAAACAAACAAAACAAAAATATACTAAAATGCTGTGTTCTACACTTCTACTATAGTAAAACCACTGTTTGCTTTCTTAGGGTTACTCCACCCCAAAATGAAAATTTGGTTAGTAATCACTTACCCCTATGTCGTGCCAAACCCGTAAAAGCTTTGTTCATCTTCAGAACACAATTTATGATATTTTGGATGAAAAGCGGGAGGTTTGTGACTGTCCCATTGACAGCCAAGTAAATACCACTGTCCAGACCCAGAAAAGTATGAAAGGCATCGTCAAAATAGTCCATCTGCCATCAGTGGATCAATCTGAATTTTATGAAGCGACAAGAATATTTGTACGCAAAGAAAATAAAAATAACGACTTTAATCAACAATTCGTCTCATCTGCGTCACCGTAGCGCCATTTTGGAGAATATCTGCGGCACGCAAACTGCTGTCAGCCACACCACACGGATATGTAGTTTTCATCAAATGAAAGCGTAAAGAACGTAGAAGACGCATCCGTGTGGTGCAGCTGACACAGAACAGCGTATGCAGTTTGCGTCCAGTGGATATTCTCCAAAATGGTGCTAAGGTGACGCAGATGAGACTTCATACTTTTCTGGGTCTTGACACTGGTCAGACAGTCACAAGCCTCCCAGTTTTCATCCAAAATATCTTAAATTGTGTTACGAAGATGAACTAAGCTTTTACAGGTTTGTAACGATACGGGGGTAAGTGATTAATGACAAAATTTTCATTGTGAGGTGGAGTAACCCTTTAAAGGATTTGTATTTGGGTATACTTTCTTCTCTTTTTTTCTTTGTGTTGCCATAATGGTTTGATGTATCCTACTGTTTCGGTAAAATCAGAAAAAAAGATTAAAGGGGAACTCACTTTACTCACCCCCTTGTCATCCAAGATGTTCATGTCTTTCTGCCTTCAGTCGTAAAGAAATTATGGTTTTTGAGGAAAGCATTTCAGCATTTTTCTCCATATAATGGACTTCATTGGTGCCCTGATATTGAACTTCCAAAATGTAGTTTCAATGCAGCTTCAAAGGGCTCTAAACGATCCCAGCCGAGGAAGATAGGTCTTATCTAGCGAAACAATCAGCCATTTTTTTTTCTTCCCGAAAAATACAAATTTGTATACTTTAAGCACAAATGTTTGTGTAGCACAGGCTCTGGAATGTGCATCCACGGCGCTACGAATCACATCTAAGTTCGTCGTCTATGTACTCCGGTTCAAAAAGGTAGAGTATTGCGAGAAAACTCCATCTTATTTTCTCCTACAACTTAAGAATCGCCCGAGATCGTTGTACCTTTTTATTTGTAAACAGCTTTTGACTTACACTTTCTTAGTCTTTGCGCATTCGCTTTGTAAACGCTGGGTCTGTAATTCCGCCTACGTTCCACGTGACCTGTCGACGTCACTCAATAGTACGTAGCGTCGTGAACGCGCATCCCAGAGCCTGTGCTGCATGAGCTTTTGTGCTTAAGTATACAAATTTTATTTTCCCAAAAAAGTGACCGATTGTTCTACTAGATAAGACCTTTCTTCCTCAGCTGGGATCGTTTAGAGCCTTTTGGAAGTTCAAAATTGGGGGCACCAATGAAGACCACGATATGGAGAAAAATTATGAAATGTTTCCTCAAAAACCATAATTTCTTTACGACTGAAGACAGAAAGACATGAACATCTTGGATGACAAGGGGGTGATTAAATTGTAAATTGTTGTTCTGGAAGTGGACTTCCCCTTTAATGAAATCACTCCAAAATCCTGAAACAAATGACTTGTCATCCGATTGGAGCGCTTCAAATGTAATCATTTTGCGACGCAATGTTTAACTGATTCTGAGTTTCCAAAAGCTCAGTTTCACCCATCACTACATGCTTTTTAAAATAATTACAAGCGAAAATGAATGTCTCTTAATTTGATCAGGTTTTTGAAATGAATGATCGAAGGCAATGAATGATAGAAATCAATTGATTCGATTCATCTGTTCGTCTTTTTGCATCTTCAGCCATGTTGACACGATACTGTCAGTACTACTACTGGCTTAGCTTGCTAGTTTTGCAACATTAAATAAAATAAGCGAAAATGTATGTTTTTGAATTTCGTGAATTTTGTGTGAAAAGACGTGCTTAATAAAAAAAACAAACAAAAAAACCCCACTTTTTTCATAAATATTAAACACCTATTTCAAGTACCTCTTCAGGAATATTGCTTTTTTTTAATGGTTTTCCAGGCCTTAAATTACAAAAAGTCAAATATAAGCACCTTGTACGAACCCTGTTAAAAGAATAATATTCGTTTGATATTTTTTTTCTTGCGATACTTTCCCCTACAATGTACTGAATGTCAATTCAACAGATTATATCAGAGGAGCTGGCCAATGTGAATAATTCATGGTATTTGTCTGTATTGCTTAAAAAAGTAATAGTACACCAATCTGTACCCAATTTGTACCAATTTGATATTTAAGTAACACCTGAACAGAGCCATCAGGACATCTGGTCATACCAATGAGACATAAAGCTTCAACACTGAACTCAAATCATAAATGCAATGCATGGTTTTACATTTAAAAGATGAGAGGTCTGAAATGAGACAATGAATGACCAAAAAAATGAATACATTAGAGTGATAAATGATGCCGTCTCTCCAGACATCCTTGGCCTCGACAGAAATTACTCTTCTGTTTAACTCAATACTCAATTACAAAGACAAGGCTAAAGATGTGCATGTTAAATTACAGCCTGAGTGCTATAAGACTTTATTCAAATCAGATTCCCATTCAGATGTGCTCAAAAACCAACCAAGGAGGAAGAGTGCACACAGCCAGTATTGAGGAAGTCAATTCTTTGATCTCTCCCAGGCAACCTGACTAGGCATTATGCAAACTACCAATATTAACATTAAATCCCTTCGGACACACTTCAGCATGCCTTGCAGAATTAGTCTTGAAACAAATGTGTTTGTTGACTAATGCATAAATGAGGAGTTTAGGTACATGCACACTTTGTTTTAGCATCTACAAGAGAGGAAGCTTACGACTGTATGACTAGCATCCACAATTATAATGATAGACAATCTCCAACATGTTGAGTCACGCCACAAAGAGTCCATGTTTCTTGTTAACCCGAGTTTGACCATGCACTGGGTTAAAGATTTAGCTATTACTACATGGACCTTGGCGGTTCTGCTAAAAATCAATACTAGCAGAAACCCGCGGAAAGATTAAATGCCGCACGAGTTCAACCGTGTCCTGTAACTGTAAATAAAGAGGCAGTTCAAGCAAAACGTGGAGTTGTAATCAAAAGCAGAACCTGTCCAGTAATTGCCGGAGGCTATGACTAACCGCCAAATGACAAATGACGCTGCTGTCATTCCATCTCAGTTGCAAATAAATGTGCTAGCTATTAATAAATCACATTTACCGGTTTAATAGAGGTAGGAGAGTCACATGAATAACTTTTCAAGTGCTCACTTACTGGAGCAAACAGTCTATTTCTTGATCAACCTGAGCTTAACTAAACAGTACACACCTGAATTGAGGAAAGTGGAGGAATAGCGGAGGATACTGAATTTTAAATACATTTAAATCAATTAGTTTAATTAAAAATATTACTTGTGTTTGGATTTTAATCAGATTAATTGAAGAAATTAGTGAAAAAGTACTACATTTTCATGGACAAAGCACATTTCTTAAAATAGTGGACATTGAGTTTTAAATTATAAATTAAAATCAATTTAATAAAAATATTACTTGTGTTTGGATTTTAATCCGATTAATCTGAGAAATGAGTAGACAAGTACTGCATTTCCATGGACAAAGCACATTTCTTAAAATAGTGGAGGACACTAAATTTAAAATAATACATTAAAATCAATTAATTTCATTAGAAATATTAATTATATTTGGATTTTCATCCGATTATTCAAAGAAATGAGCACAAAAGTACTCATGCATTTTCATGGACAAAGCTCATCCGGAAAACAGTGGAGGACACAATTTTAAATAATAAATTAAAATCAATCAATTTAATTAAAAATAAAAATTATGTTTGGATTTTCTTCCAAATAATCATATAAATGAGTGCAAATGTACTGTATTTCATTTCACGGAAGAAATGGGTACAAAAAGTAGCGCATTTTCATGGACAAAGTGCATCCAGAAAATATTGGAGGACACAGAATTTTAAATAATAAATTAAAATCAATGAATTTAATTAAAAATATTAATTATGTTTTCATTTTTATCCGATTAGTCGAAGAGATGAGTATAAAAGTTGTGCATTTTCATGGACAAAGTGCATCCGGAAAATAGTGAAGGCCACGGAATGTTAAATAATAAATTAAAATCAATTAATTTAATTAAAAAATATAATATTTGTGGATTTTTCATCTGATTAATAGATGAAATGAGTGCAAAAGTATTCATTTTCATGCAAAGTGCATCTGGAAAATAGTGGCAGACAATTCATTTAAAATAATTAATTAAAATTAATTAAAAATATTAAATTATGTTTGGATTTTCATCTAATTAATCGAAGAAATTTGTACAAAAGTAGTGTATTATTATTATTGACAAAGTGCATCCAGAAAATTTTAAATTTTAAATTAAAATTAATGAATTTAATTAAAAATATTATTTGTGTTTGGATTTTAATCCGATTATTTGAAGAAATGAGTACAAAAGCACTGCATTTCCATGGACAAAGCAAATTACTTAAAATAGTGAAGGACACTGAATTTTAGATAATAAATTAAAATATTAATTGTTTGGATTTTTGTCCAAATAATCGAAGAAATGAGTAAAAAGTAGTGCCATTTCAATGGACAATGCACAATCGATTAAAAAAAAAAAAAAAAAACACTGTTAGTTTGCAGCCCTGACCTGCTAGTTCATTTATGCATTTAATTCAAGTTTAATTTGTGATTAATTCAGTAAATTTAGCTGAAAATTTCAGCTGTCACTTGTGTAATAAAAACCACACACTTACGCAAGAGTGGAGTGACAACAGTATTTGCCTGCAATGTGTACATGGACACAGTACACAAAAACATGCTATTATATTATAAACAAAGAGCAGCAGCATAAGCGTTACTAACAGCCATTAGTGAATCACACATTGCTGTCAGTAACTGTTCATTCACGATGGAAGAAAGAGCAGCTCATTCAAACAATGATTTATGAAGTCAGTGAAAATACAAATGTCTGTCACATTAAATACAAACACAGTGTCAGTGATGAAGATGACTATGGGAGAAAAACAATAAATAAGGATGATTAAGAAGACATGCAGACACATAAGGCACTTGAGGCGGAGATTCGATTAGACCAGCAGAGTCTCCAGCGAATAGATGATACAGATACAAGACTCAAGCCACTCAGAGCAGCCCTCGCTCCTGGTTACATCACGGGGAGAGCTAGCGTCACATGACAGGATGACTGGGTCATGGCGGTCACATACTGTACACACACAGACGGAGGCCTGATGGGGGCAGAGTACTACCTAGGGGAAGGGTGGGGCTGCACCAGAGGTGGAGGAAAAGCAGCGATCAGTGGCCGATTGTCCTCCCCTCTGCTCCCGATTTCAGCAGTGTCATATTCTGAGCTGACTGAAACCTTATCCGCTTCCATCTGGAAGGACAAAACAGCGGTAAGTCTCCCAAACGGACGAAAACAAGAAAGGTGAACGAGCACGAAACTGCCCCACGTCCACTGCGAGAAAACACTTCGTAGGCTCCGTTCCAAAACCTAGTGAGCTGTCTATGTCTATTTTTGGCCTTTACCTTTCGTAGAGCAAGCCAATTACTCCATGAAACACTTATATTCATTATATAACTACAATGTACTATTTTACCTAATATTTGTGTGTGCCATGTATGTTTAATGTGATGTCACGTTTACCACTGCTCTGCAAAATTTAAGTAGCACGGGTTTATTTGTACATTGTATGGGTCAAAATGGTACACTTTTCTTTTATGCCAAAAATCATTAGGATATTACATAAATATCATGTTCCATGAAGATATTTTGTAAATTTCTTACTGTAAATATATCAAAACTTAATTTTTGATTAGTAATATGCATTGCTAAGAACTTAGACAATTTAAAGGTGATTTTCTAAATATTTTGATTTTTTTTTTTTGCACCCTCAGATTCCAGATTTTCAAATATATGTATCTCGGCCAACTATTGTCCTATTCTACATCAATGGAAATCTTGTTTATTCAGCTTTCAGATGATGTATGAATCTCAGTTTTAAAAAAAATTAACCCTTTTGACTAGTTTTGTGGTCAAGGGTCACAAATAAAGGCTAATAGGCCTTTATTATCAAGAAATATTCAATTAGCGAGTAACTGTTCCATTGTTGTTCAGACGATGTTCAAAGTAGGATAATGGTCGGTTCGTGTAGTATTTGTCGAACGGTGGGCAATATGCTTTTGAAGTGGTAAATATGTGGGGGTAATATTTCAAAGTCATTTATATGTGCGACATGTAGATGTTTTCAGGGCAGGACTTTTATCAGACATGTAAAGTTTGGTGCCAATTGGACATTGCATGTATTAGTTATTGTAAAGCAAGTCATTTCCTGTCGCCAGCTGGTGGCGCTATAACTATAACAGCATATTGTCATGTAGATGTGTTCACGCCAGTGCTCTTACCAAACTTGTGCAGTTTGGTGCAGATCAGACATTGCATGTTTAAGTTAGTTTAAAACAAGTCATTTCCTGTTGCCAGCAGGTGGCGCTATGATTATAACTGATTATTGGCCTTTAGATGTGTTCAGGACTTCTATCAAATGTGTGAAGTTTGGGGCAGATCAGACATTGTATGAGTTACAATGAGTTGCCAGCAGGTGGCGCTATGACTATAACTGAATATGGGCATGGGCATGTGTTTAGGGCTGGACTCTTATCAAGCACGTGATGTTTGGGGTAGATTGGACATGGTTGAGTTATAGCAACTTCCTGTTTCATGCCAAAACATCCAAATTTGTCAGGCCGCTGCGGACACGCTCTTCAATGAAAACTCAAGATCTTTGCCATTTAACATCACAAAAGCCTTTAGATTAGACTGACCAAATTTGGTGTTCATCTGACTAAATCTCTAGGAGGAGTTCGTTAAAATAGATCTGAAAATGGTAAAAACAACACAAAATTGGCTGAGAAATTTCTAAATAACGGACTTCCTGTTGGGTTTCGGATTTAGCTCCAAGAGACTTTTTTGTGGGTATTGGTGTGTTAGTTGTGTGTGCCGTTTTTCGTACAAGTACATTAACGTAGCGGAAGGGGCACTTCGTTGATTGTGTATAGGCGGCGCTATTGAGCCATTTTGCCACACCCACTTCTGAAACCTATATCAGATGGCAAAGTTTCATGAGTCTGAGCATGTTTAGGCCCTCAAAAATGCTGATTTGAATTACAATTGATTTGATTGATTGGGAGCAGGTGTAGATTTCTTTCGTACCAACTAACATTTTGAAAATACGAACATTTTTAATGAATTTAAAAGTTTTAAGTCAGAGCCGCTTTACGAATGATTGTTATAACATTTCTTCTGCTTGTGTTTCATGAATGAGGCCCAATAAGCGGGAACGAATGTGAAAGAATACAGTGAAAGGTACGGGATTAATGAAGACGAAAATAAACATCCAAAGCTATTCAAACCAACCCTAAATAACTGCTTGCCAAACAGCCTATTTTTATAAATAATTTCTTAATATTTAAAAGTAGTGTTATTTGAAAATGGCTGAGTAGACACCTTGTCCATTTTGGATCTTTGGTTTTGCTTCATTTCCAAATTATGAATTTCTGCTGAAATGAAGGGCACTGTTAAACCAAGACCTGTGTTATTGGTTAGTTGCTGCAAATTTGCTATGTAAAATTCACATTTTTTAACATCACTGAAAGTCTATCGAGCAACTGACTGACTGAATGAACAAACTGAACTGTAACAATAAACAAACTTGGGTTTTAAGTAAGAACTCCAGTGTGAAAAACGTTAGAATCATGCACCTGTCAAGTTTGAGATTTTGGGCTTTTTGTTTTTTTCAAGTGTTTTTTCAGACTAGTGAAAAGAAAACATCCAAAAGACACTGTTAAGTGTTTCTTTTATAGCACTCTATCTATTTGTGTCAATAGATTTTTACAATACATACAGTATTTTTAAAGGCCTTTTTCTCAAAATAAGTTTTTTCTCCTACACTGACCCATAAATCTCCACTTTAGTAGCACTTACACACACCAAACTTTACATTTACAGAGGGATTTGTTCATATATAATTTGCTTGATTATAATCTGTTCTAAGTATTTTCTGAATTATGGAGTGACAAAAATTAGATGCCCCAAATTTCCTCTGTAAAAACATTTGACTAATATGTAGGGCTGGGCGATAATTTGATAACGATAATTATCGCGATATAATTTTCCTCGATAAAACAATATGAAGAGTTCGATAAATGTTCGTTATGATTTTTATGTGCCAAAAGCATATTTATGTGCCAAAAATGAAACAGCGCCCGCTCGGACCAAAGTTCAAACTGCCGCGCTGCGCAAGCTCACTGGAGAAGATGCATTTATCATCTCGATGCGGCGCAGACGTGCCTGGAAAAGCAGAGCGTGTCGCGACCGCGTCGTTTCTGTTATGATGCCCCATTTACACAGGGCGTCAGCGTTAACGCTTCTCACTTACTTTGAATGGAGTGATGTCAAGCGTTGCCAAACTGAATTATGGGTCCGTTGTGTCGCGTCACTGGCGTTGCTCGCGACAGAAGTTATAAAATTCGTAAATTGTAAAAACTTTTTAAGCGCCAACGCAGGCGTCAGCCACTCAGATCGCCTTATGCAAATATACTAGTGCAGACGGAAGCCAAATTAATGGTCTGGTTTCTACAACTTTCACTTCAAAGCAAAATCTGACTTTAAACTTGAAAGAAATAAAGATTTGATATTTATCGTGATAATTATCAATATCAACCGATATGAAAAAAATGATCGGGATTTGTTTTGCCCATATCGCCGCAAAAAAAAAGAATTTTGAAACTGACTTCATCCAGTGTTTAGATTTTTTGTACTTGAAATGTATGCAAATTATATATATATATATAACTAAAATTCATATTTCATTCAACAATGCCTCATTTGCATATTTAAACCTGACATTTTAGAAAACTTGTAATACAAAAAAAGTTTACAATTATCAATGTAATCAATCAACTGGCTAAGAAAGATGATAGCTATTAGTTAATATTTTTTTGCCTACTCACCTGCCGTGTCTCACCTTAAATGCTTTAAAGAAACGACTAACATAAGACAAAAGTCAAACATGGGATCTCATCACAAAACAGTGACAATTGTATTTCTAAAAAGAGCAGAAAACTGCATTCAGGAGTCTTTCTTTGCACTCTTGAACTCAATAATACCAACATTTTGGCAGTTTGTGGCTGTAAACCAAACACAGGGAGGCCAACAGTTGGCTGAAGAATTATAAAATAAAAATATTTTGGTTTGGATGCTGCCTTAGAAGGCAAAACAGGAAGTAGACAGGAAAACAGGTCACTAGGTTTTGGAACAAAGCGAAGAGTTTAAAAAATTTAGAAGCCCAACATCAGGGAACTTTTGCTGAATTTCCACATATTTCAAGTAAGCATTTGTACTGACGTCTCGCTGGAGCTGGACTGGAGATCATTTTCTCTGCTCGTTGGTAGAAACTAAAACAAACAATCATTTTGGGAACATGCAGTCCATTTTTTTTTTTTTCCAGAGAAAAAGCTTCCAAACGCTAGAAAAAGCATCTATTAATGGGGCTGTGAGCTCAAGCCCATGCTGTACGGCCACGATCGCTTTCAATCTGACCTACACAATCATGCACTTGCACGGGGTTACGCATGCAGGGTGAACTGTTAAGGCACGTGAGTTGTTTATTTCGCTCCTCCCCCTCTGTTAGTTATTTTCCTCCGCATGCAGTGTGAGAGTGTCTCTCCTACTCTACCTAATCTTGCCCAGCTGATTCTTGGCTCTGGACAGAGGCTGAAGCGCGATGAAGTCATCACCTATAGCCACGCGGTTGGTGTACATCTACAGAACACACAGAGGGTCAGTAAAGAGGAGGAAAAGTCACATGTGCAGTTATACACACTCCCACACACTGTACACCACAAACCACTCGCCACACACACATTAAGAAATGACAGAGACAGGAAACAGGAAACAAGCAGCAGACGCTGAGAGAATGCACTTCGACACTATCAAGTGTCATCCGCAGGGCAGAGTGTGCTGACGCCACAGAACCGTACTGCAGCAGCTTCAGTAACCGCCTTACTTGGACATAGAAATATAAAGATTAAAAGTGTATGGAAGGAAGGAAATAAGCATTTTAGTTGCCCTGTTAGAAAGTGGTTGGAGCAGACAGCTTTGTGTTCAAATCCCAGCTAATAGTCCTCTCTTTCTCACACTTTGTCACCCTTTGAACTACCCTATCTAAATAAAGGCAAAAACAGCCAAAAACAAACTAGAAATTGGAGAAGATAAAATTTTTATATATGTTGGCTTAATTCATATATTGTCTTACAGTGGGTTCACCCTCTCATTGGGCACAAAACCAAGTATTCCTAACGGTATCATTTCTTTCATTAAAATTCACTCTGCTTTTCATTTGCGAAAAAATGCATTTGGCATACAATTGCCAGTGATACTTAGTCCTATGAAGACAGTAACAACAGTAACCGGAAACAATAAACCACCCACACCCAAATTATTACTTTATAGCCATAGTGTCTTTAAAAAAAGGCTACCAGTTTAAACTTTAAAACTTTAATTTTTTGTAAAGTTCAGCTTTCGGCGTGTTCATGGTTTGACGTTTGCATACCAACAGAAACTCAGGCGCATAATCTGAGAGTTTAAGGCTTTAAGTGCCTCATATTAGGGCTAGGCGATATGACGAAAATCTCATATTACGATACAAGTCATCTCATATCCCGATAACGATATATATATATATATATATATCACGATATTGTGCCTTTTCTGCTACCTGGTGGATTTTCTCCTCCACTTTGGCCCGACACTCGTGAAATAAACGAGCTAACTCAACTTGTATGAAGTGTTTTCAGCTTGGTATCAATGCATGAAACCCGTTTCTTGACTGTGTAAATTGGGACCGTATTCGCAGATGTAAGTTGCAATGGCTTCTCTCACGATTTTATCGTTGGGTTATCATACTGTATATAAAATGCGGCCTTCAGGCAGCCACTATCAATATGCGGGGCATTGATTTTGATTTTTGACTCGAAATTTAATTGAAATGTAAAAGGTGTTTACATGAATGTTTTTCAATCCGATTACAAGTGGATTATTTGGGTGCATGTAAACGTAGCCAATGTTTGAATGCACCATCGCATTTTACTTTCACTTTCCAGATTTGCGATTGCACTTGCTCTGTGTATACTAGAGCGGTAGTACTTACCACACATTGGAACACGGAAGTAAGATAAACGCCCATAGGTTAAGCTTTGTGTTACTTTTTCAACAAAGCAAAGTCTGAGATTTCAAATTCTGTCCATCTCATTAGTAAATTCAAGGAATAAATTCCGTTTTGGCGCTCTTTAATGTGGCGCGATAGATCGTTGTAGCTTTTTGGTACTGGCCTGTGCGTAATGAAACGATAGCAAATAGTTTTGTTTTTGTTCTGAATCCTGTTCTCTGCTGCCTACACTGGAGCGCACTCTCCACCAACTGGACGGGAGTGGGAATTACAGCTACAATAGATCACCCTCAGTGTAGTCTGTCAAAGTGTTGGGCGCCCTTTAGATTTTTTCGTCACTGATAACAAAATTCCATCAATGACGGACAATTTTCGGTTAACACGACCTCTGGAGCAAACATATCGAAATCGCACTGATTAGATGTTCACAAACTGTCACACAGCTATTTCAAGCTTTCTTTTACTGCTGAGTGGGAAAAAAAAAAGAAAACGTTACCAAAAGTATACCAGAGCCTTTATAGTGGGACCTAATTTGGTAGACTAGAGCTCTTTGAGGCTACACACGGTTGTTTTAATTAACTATGTGAATATTTACAGGGTTTCTGCAGGTTTTGCAGAAGGGTAAATTTAAGACTATTTAAAGACCTTTAAGATCAACTAAAGAAAATTTAAGGGAAAAAGAAAAGGAAACAATACAGCAATATGTTCTCCAAGTATAGTTTGAGTTTTACTTTCACTTTCAAATTAGCAGCAATTCAGTGTCTAGCAACTGTCTGTTTTTAGCTTGCTTTAGTTTTCCCTCTTTCCCTTGCTTTCCTTCAATAAAAAGCGCTGTGTGCATTTTACTTTCACTTTCAAATTAGCGGCAATTCGGCATCAAGCAGTTGTTTGTTTTTAGTTAGTTTGAGTTTTCCCTCTTTTCTTCACTTCCCTTTGGTTTTAAGCTTGTAAAAGCATTGTGCGCATTTTACTTTCACATTTAAATAAGTGGCATTAACTTAAACTTTTATTAACAAAACAAATAAAAATGCACCATGTTATATGCCTAATATAGAATAATAACTTACACAAAGTTTAAACAGGTATACATAACTAAAAATCAGTAAATATTGTGTAACCAAATAAAAAACACTGAATGTTTATTAGCAAAGTGAATATGAAAGTTTGGAAGCACGGCAAACACCTTGATGTAATATATATTTGAATAATAATAATAAAAAATTACACAGCTTAAATAAAAATCAGCAAACACTGTGTAAGAAAATAAATATGAAACTTCCACTACCACCTTAGATAAATGGCAGAAGTCAACAGGCTTTTCAAAACCCTAAATATTTTTAAAACAGACGCTTTTGCATTTCGTTTTGAAACTCTTCCACCACTGTCCTGTCTCTTGTCTCTCTATTCTTGTCAGTCAGCTCGACTGCTCTGCTTGTCAGTCAGCTTGACATACTTACGATTTAAGACTTTTTAAAGACCCATGGAAACCCTGATTTAATACCTAATCTAACTTAAATGAGGAATTATTATGTCACTTAAATGAGGAACCCTAACACCCTCTCAGGAAGGACAAAATGTTCACACAAATACCTTTTAATAGGAAGTAGCCACTAAGATAAGCAAGCAAGCATGATGCTACAACCTGCCACTATTGATTTTCCAGACATGATGCGTCGCATTGTGAATCCAGACATAATTAATGCCCACTGCAGAAGATTTTGAATATTGCAATGAATGTTGGTGATGCAGCCATGTCAGATGACACGTCTGAGTGAGTTTAGTGAAGGTGAGCTGCCATGCGGTGACGTGAGCCACATGCTGTATTACTTCAGTGTCATTTTAAAAGCATAAATACATACAAACTCTCACTCCATATTATTCAAAGCTTGAGCGTCCATCAGAGCTCACCTGAGATTTCTGCGTGCTGGTCGGCTGCAGGTGCCTGTAAAAGACTTTCTTGATGACATCAGGAAACAGGCAGGTGATGACGATGATGATGATGGCAAACCAGGCCGAGCCGCTGGACAGCAGCTGAACGAACACGAAGTACATGTCCTGCGTGTGAAGAAACGGCCTAGTGGAGGAGAAAACTGCAATTAGACTCCAATTATTTGAAATCAACAAGCGTTTGATAATGCTGTCAAATATCCAACTAATGAGCAAACGGGCGACTGTTTCAGAGCCCGAGCCAAATATTGAGCACAGCATCTTGACTGTAGTCCAGAGGACATCATTACTGGACATGTGAGACCAGGTCAAAGAGAAAACTGTTATCACCAGCAAATCGACAATTCAATACAAACTATTTAGAAAGCACTTTCTACGTTCTCACACAGGATAAATGAAAACAAGCATTTTGAGAATTTATCACATTGCTTTTACCCAGTGACTTGAGTTATTCTTAAATACAGGACAAGGATTTGAACAAAGATTCTAGAGTATGTCTACAAAAATATCAAAATCTTGTGAATTAATGGCTTGTTTTTTTTAGCTGCAGTTCAAGTTATGGGTATTTCAACATTAAAAATGCATCTAGAGCCCTAAGATTTCCGGAATGCAGAAAATGCAGACGGAATCACGGAACCCAGTCATAAAAATGGAATCTACAGTATAACATGGAATGTTACGGAATTTGCCAAATTTTAGATGAGTAAATAAAAAGTAGGTCAGCGCACTTAAATCAAAACGTGATATGGACTAGTGTCTCTGAATATTAAGCCACAAAAAAAAAAAAAACTACAGAAATATGAATCTTGCATGTCTCTGTGTGAATGAATGGTGTTTTCTGCCTCTCCTGTCTCACTATATGACTACATGAACACATGAAATTCATCTCCAGCTGCTCTGAGAGTCACTTCATAAGCATTTTACTGCTATTAAACTATAGTCATAGTATATACACACACAGTAAGATCTTCAAGGCAACTCGTCAAAATAAAAGTTAGGTTGAACTTGAAGAAATTGTGACAGAAATATATTTCCGTACAATAGAATATCTTGATGATGATGATTTATAACGAAATAATAAGAATAAGATAAAATGATTATTAAAACATTAAGGAATAATAACACATTTTTCTTCCATACTTCAATTTTAACAGTAAACCACTGTTGTACAGCATTTTGTTTGACAAAATTAATTTAATTTAATTTTATTATAAATTAAATGAGTTGATGTGTTTTATCCTTAATTTATTTCATGTTTTTGTTGTTGCTGTTGTTTGTTAACTTTTAATAAATCGTTAAAACTACAATTCCTATTTCTTCTTATACTTTTATAATGGCTGTTAATGATCATTAAAACTTGCATTTGTGTTTGGCAAAATAAATTGTTTAATTTAAACTGAGTATAGATTAAATTAATGCTTTATTGCTTTATTTTATTAAAAAAAAAAAAAAAAAAAAAAAAAACACTGTAACAATGTATTTTTCTTAAAATGTAATAAACTGTCATTAAACTGCATAAGTGCCATAATTTCAATTAATTAGACATGCTTTTTGATTACTACAATTTAATTTAACCATTAAAATGGAGCCAAGAAAAATTAAAATGGAAAAAAATGGAATCCTACAAAAATCAGAATTGAAAAAACAGAAACAGATTTAAACGCAGCTCAACTAATCAGAATCAGGTACCTGAACTATCCGTTTTATAAGCACGATTTAAACACAGGCAATACAGTACCAGATGATGCCGCCATAAAACAAGGAGAAAATGAAGTAGAAGGCGATGGAGCCCCATGTGACGAAGTGATTCATCCACGTCCAGAAATGAGTCTCTAAGGCCAGCTGTGGAGACAACGGTGCAAATGAAGCTCACGAGCCACTTAAAAACCACATACTGCGCTTCATTTAAATATGAACTCACCTTCAGCGTAACCGTAATAACCATCACAGTGAATACTAAAGTGCCAAACGTCCAGTTTCCAAACATCTGCAAGAAGGAAACATATTTTTAAAGACTGTATGAAAAGATTTCAAATGCCCAAAATTAAATGTGTCAGAAACGATGGTGAACGGCTTTATATCAGAGAGAGATTCCGGCTTGTCGGAAGCCATTTGCTGTCATGCAAAGTGCGAGTGAGGGAGCGCGTCCAAATCTTGTCGCAACCCAGCCCCGTAATTGAGGATGGCAGAGTATCAAAAGAATACAGATCAGAGCTGCTAAAGCAAACCACAGAGACAGCTGCTCATTAGAAAAGACACATGCATCAACTGGAAACCAGTCAACTCTTACCAGTTGCCTGTTAGCTCGCAAAATCTGAGAGCATGCACGGCAGGAAAGAGAAAGAGAGAAGCACAACAAGAGAGAGAATATGGATAAGTAGTAAAAGCCAACAGTATGGTACAAAAGTGCCAGATAACGGCGTAATTAGTCGGGCGATTGATGCTTTGTGTCTGTAAGCTGGAGTTAATCAATAGTCACTAAGGCTAAGTCACTGTTAATAACGTCTAACCAAGTAGGTAAATGATGGCATCCCTGAGATCTCTACAGAACGCTTAGTGGAGGATATCAAAGACAACTGTCATGCTAGCAAAATAATAGACCTGCCACAGACACACATGAGCTTGAATGACAGAAGAGGAGAGGAGAATGAGATGAAGGAGGAGAGAGACGCCGACCTGTCCGTTTCCCATCAGCGTGGTGTCTTCTCCCATCAGGATGTAGGACCCGAAGAAGAAGGCGAAGGCGTGGCAGAAGCCCAGGAAGGTCCAGTACAAAAAGGTTTTGAAGGACAGCATGGAATTTTTACTGATGTCTCTGATGAAGGGAAAGAATAGCACTTGATTTTGATTTGTGGAGAGAATGAAACAACAAAATAGACTCAAATTTCCATTACAGCCAGCATTAAATTAAAACTGAACCTGTTTGGAAATAGAGAAATGTGCAGGTGTATTTTCATTTAACTTAAACTAAAACTATTAAAAATAGCTTTAAGTTATTCAAATAAATCTGAAAAAAAAAAAGATGTGTTACACTGACAACTGACTGAAGTTGTATTACTGATATACTATTACACACTGACCCAAATTATAAACACAACACTTTTGTTTTTGCCCCCATTTTTCATGAGCTGAGCTCAAAGATCTAAGACTTTTTCAATGTACACAAAAGGCCTATTTCTCTCAAATATTGTTCACAAATCTGTGTTAGTGAGCACTTCTCCTTTGCCGAGATAATCCATCCACCAACTGGGATGTTTTCAGCTTCCAGGAATTGTGTACAGATCCTTGCAACATGGGGCCGTGCATTATCATGCAGCAACATGAGGCGATGGTCGTGGATGAATGGCACAACAATTGGCGTCAGGATCTTGTCACGGTATCTCTGTGCATTCAAAATACCATCAATAAAATGCACCTGTGTTCATTGTCCATAGCATACGCCTGCCCATACCATAACCCCACCGCCACCATGGGCCACTCGATCCACAACATTGACATCAGCAAACCGCTCACCCACACGACACCATACACGCTGTCTGCCATCTGCCTTTACAGTGAAAACCGGGGTTCATCCGTGAAGAGAACACCTCTCCAAGGTGCCAGACTCCACTGAATTTGAGCATTTGCCCACTCAAGTCAGTTACGACGACTAACTGCAGTCAGGTCGAGACGCCAATGAGGATGACATGCAGATGAGCTTCCCTGAGACGGTTTCTGACAGTTTGTGCAGAAATTCTTTGGTTATGCAAACCGATTGTTGCAGCAGCTGTCTGGGTGGCTGGTCTCAGATGATCTTGGAGGTGAAGATGCTGGATGTGGAGGTCCTGGGCTGGTGTGGTTACACGTGGTCTGTAGTTGTGAGCCAAATTCTCTGAAACGCCTTTGGAGACAGCTTATGGTGGAGAAATGAACATTCAATTCACGGGCAACGGCTCTGGTGGACATTCCTGCAGTCAGCATGCCAATTGCACGCTCCCTCAAATCTTGCGACATCTGTGGCATTGTGCTGTGTGATAAAACTGCACATTTTAGAGTGGTCTTTTATTGTGGCCAGTCTAAGGCACACCTGTGCAATAATCATGCTGTCTAATCAGCATCTTGATATGCCACACCTGTGAGGTGGATGGATTATCTCGGCAAAGGAGAAGTGCTCACTAACATAGATTTAGACAGATTTGTGAGCAATATTTGAGAGAAATAGGCCTTTTGTGTACATAGAACAAGTCTTAGATCTTTGAGTTCAGCTCATGAAAAATAGGGGCAAAAACAAAAGTGTTGCGTTTATAGTTTTGGTCAGTGTAGTTTTTCGTTAATATTTAGTATTAGATCTTATTTTTATATTTTCTGTTTAAATTTTCATTTGTGTAACATTTTTAATGAAGCACAAGGGTTAAACTAAATGAAAATAAGAAATGTTGCCTTGGTAAGCAGCTGAGAGTATATTTTATTTTATTTATTTATTTATTTATTTACTTTAGTGTATTTAGACAATAATTACCAAGGAACTAAATGTACTAAAACTAAAATAAAAATGAATTTAAAAGAAATACAAATATTTTAAAAAGAACATCTAATAATAATAGTAACATAATGAACTTTATTTTAAATTACTGATAAGTGAAGATAATTTCCTCAAAAGACAAACATAATCATTTAAGCAAAACTTAAATAAATAAATAAATAAATAAATAGCACTGAAGCTGGTCTGAGAGACTAGGTTTAACCTTTTGATTTTCTAATTTCACGCACTTTATTTTAAAACTATTTTTGTTCAGAGCCAGGTTTGATTTTTGCAATTAACAACCCCAGTAAAAAAAAAAAAAAAAAATTAAATAAAAAATAAATAATTGATTTAAAATGCATTTATTTTATACTGGATATACAGGGGTTGGACAATGAAACTGAAACACTGGCCAATATAGTGTTGGAGGTTTCATGGCTATATTTATGCAGCCTGGTGGCCAGTCTTTACTGATCGCACATTCCACCAATAAGAGCAGAGTGTGAAGGTTGACTTTGTGCACCCAATAGCTCAAACATTGTACCCTGAAGGTGGTGCCATGTATTAGGATGATAATGCACCAATACACACAGCAAGACTGGTGACAAGAGTGATTTGATGAACATGAAAGTAAAGTTAAACATCTCCCATGGCCTGCACAGTCACCAGATCTGAATATTATTGAGCCACTTTGGGGTGTTTTGGAGGAGCGAGTCAGGAAATGTTTTCATACACCAACATCACATAGTGACCTGGCCACTGTTCTGCGAAAGGAATGGCTCAAAATCCTTCTGGCTACTGTGCAGGACTTGTATTTGTCATTCCCAAGATGAAATAATGCTGTATTGGCTGCAAAAGGAGGCCAAACGGCATACTAATTGTGGTCTAAACCCAGGTGTTTCAGTTTCACTGTCCAACCCCTGTACTTTAAGTCTATTACCATATTTACTAACATATCGCTTTTTATATAAAAATTGTAATTAAACTTTATCTACAGTACTGCTTGCACACAATGCACATTTCTTAATATTAAGCCTGAAATGTATTTTTAACGTCACTACTGATGAGGATTGTGTGATACTTAAATAATACCGGTCTTCAAATGCAAAATATTTAAAGTGTACCTGAAGTATACTTACAATAGTTCCACTTTAGCACAATCAAATATACTTAAGTATATCTTTACCCTGGACTTCAGCACAATTAAAGTGCATTAAGTACTAAATTAGTTGTTCAAATTTAGCAGACTTTAAAAATACCAGTTTAGTACACTAAAAATACAATTGCAAGCTATTTTTATTAAATGCATAACATGTAAATGTATTTGTAGTATACTTAGCACGAAATACATGTAGTTTAAATACATTTTAGTACATTTATTTTCACTAGGGAATATAACATTGTGCTATTTGTGTTAAATTTATTCACTGTGCCATTTTGTGGACTAACTTTAGGGACTGGTTTAAAAATCTGGTGTTCACCAAGTGAGGGGACAAAAACAACAACAACAACAACCGCTAAAACAACAACTAAATAATTATTTTAAAAAATCGAATTTAATGTCTTAGTCTTGTTGACAGTCCTAGAAGAGGTGTGTAGTGTGTACTGTTAAGGGGCTACTAGGATCAGGGCTGTGATGTTGTACCTGTAAAGTGCTGGTTTGCTCTGCAGAACATGTGGATGCACCAGCTGCTCAAACAGACTGTATACCAGTATGGGCAGAGAGGTGAAGCAGATATTATACAGCGTCAGATACACGCTGTCATAAAGAGTCTGCGAAGCACAAGGCAACATGTTACACATCCACACAACAAAAGAAATCGGACTCTGAGACGTGACGCATTGATCATCTATTGATTTCCTCATGCAGATTTTGCAACTGGTTTAACCTGTAAACGTTCCACTGCATCACCTATGATACACTTCACATTAAGTTACATTTTACAGGGGTTACGTTAGTCATGCATATTTCCCATGTTAACCAACGAAAAAATTACATTTGTCAAATAAATGTTGAGTGGGAGAATCACTTACTTGCTGTGAGAACAAACAGAAGAACTGGTATAAAAACTGGGGAGTGATAAAGCACACATTCTACAAGAAAAACAAAACACAGCGTTATAAAATCTTCAGCAACAATCACTCCCAGCCTGAAAGCAGCACAAACGGCTCCCAACGTACCTTGTAGAAAAAGTATTGCACAAGGGTTGCTATTCTAATGTAGTAGAAATGGCCGTGTACAAGCAGCAATTTGGCGAGGAACTTGAACCTCGCGATTGCATAGTCGCTGTTTCTTACGGCTTGCCTTCCTTCTTTGCCCATGATTCCTGTACGGAGTATCGTTTGGTTAGTTTAAAGGAGAAGTTCACTTCCAGAACAAAGATTTACAGATCATTTGTCATCCAAAATGTTCATGTCTTTCTTTCTTCAGTTGTAGTAAAATTTCAGGATTTTTCTACAAGTAGTGGATTTTAATAGTGCAATTGCACTGATCGTACAAAATGTAGTTTAAATGCAGCTTCAAAGGGCTCTAAACGATCCCAGCCAAGAAAGAAGGGTCTTAACTAGCAAAACAGTTATTTAAAAAAAAAAAAGACAATTTATATACTTTTTAACCTCAAATGCATGTCTTGTCTAGCTCTGCGATGCGCATGCATAATCTGTGTAAACCAGGTCAATACAGTTATTTTCATGTAATTTTTTTTATCTGTGCTTTTCATTTTAATATCTTTTTTAAATAAATAATAAATTCTATATATATATATTTTTTACTTTATTTTATTATTTTTTTACCTTTAAAAAAAAACAATCAATCAAAAAAAAAAAAAACATTACTTCAAGATTTCAGTTTTAACTATTTTACTAGTACTGCAACTAAAACTAAATAAAAATAAGAAATATAACAGCAACTAGCGGCAATTTTAAATTAATGCAATGAATATTAATTTAATAAATTGAAACAGTTATCTTTTATTGCTTTATTACTAATTAAAACTGCATTATTATTATTATTATTATTAATAATAATAATAATAATAATAATAATAATAATAAAAAAACAGTTTTGCTTTATCACTGATGTGCTATTTTACTATTATACTACTGATATATTTTTTGGTAACATTTTAATACATTTTTTATTTGATTTTATTTTTATATTTATATTATTAATTTTTTTTTATATTTTTGTTTCGGTTTTCAATTGAACATGAATTAATTTGAAGTAAAGTTTTACATTAAGTTTTTTTTACTTTAATTTTTTTGTTGTTGTGGTTTGTAATTTTTAAATAAAAATAAATAAATGTCTACATTAAGTTGTTTTTATTTCTTAACTTCACTATTGATATTTTTGTTAACATTTTAATACAATTTTAAATAAATAAAAACTTTATTTTTTTATTTTTTTTTAGTAACACCAAGTTTCTTCAAGATTTTAGTTTTAGCTATTTTACTAAGAAATATTAACAGCCTTTGCTACTACCAGCAATTTTAAATGAATGCAATGAATATTAATTTATTAAATTAAAATAGTTATCTTTTATTGCTTTATTAGTAATTAAAATTGCATTATTATTAATAAAATTGTTTTGCTTTATCACTTATGTACTACTTTACTATTATAGATATATATATAATAGTACGATATATTTTGTTAACATTTTTAATACATTTTTAATCAGAACTCATTTTTATATTTTTATTTTTATAATTTCTGTTTTAATTTGAACATGAATTAATTTGAATAAGTTTTAGTAATTCTGTTGTGGTCTGTAATTTTTTAATAAATAAATAAATGCCTACATACTTTAATTTTTACTAACACTAAGTTTCTTAGTTTTAGCCATTTTGGATGTACTGCAACTTATTTGAGGTTAAAAAGCATATAAATTGTAAATTTTTTGTAGAAAACAACCAATTGTTTTTAGATAAGACCCTCGTTGCTCGGCTCGGACTGTTTAGAGTCTTTTTAAGCTGCATTTAAACTACATTTTGGACGATCAGACTCACGGGCACCACTGAAGTCCACTATATGGAGAAAAATCCTGAATTGTTTTCCTCAAAAAACAATTTCTTAACGACTGAAGACAGAAAGACATGAACATCTTGGATGACAAGGAGGCGAGTAAATGATCCGTACATTTTTGTTCTGGAAGTGAAACTCTCCTTTAATACATTTGATTCGCAAACCACATCTTTAAGTTCGCGTTCGTCACCTACCGATACCAACGTGAGCCTCTTGGATCATGCTGACGTCGTTGGCTCCATCTCCGATGGCTAATGTAATAGGCTTCTCAGGAGAAGTCTTCAACAGTCTCACCACCTGCCAAACACAGTGCAGCACTATGAAAACAACAGGCCAGTGTGGGGCGATTCAGCAGAGGCCGGTCATATTAGTGCACGTGACCTCTGGCCTTGCCGGGACGGAGCGAAACGTGAACAGACGAATATGAGACGAGTAAGGTGACCCACCTTGGCTTTTTGGAGAGGTGCCATTCTGCAGCAGAGCACCGCCGAGCAGTTCTTACACACCTCCATGAAGAGTTTCTCATGCTCCCGCAGAGCCAGAGACAGACTGGCCCCGTCCACCACCAGCCCGTGCTGGATCACATGATCTTCCTTGATCCTGCACAGACCCACGTCAAACAATTAGCCACAAAATCACTATCACACGGTGTCTGAGCGACATAAATAGGTGCGGTAATGTGCCGTACCTTCGGTCTAGTCTGCGGAGCTGCTCGGCACACTCGCTGTCTGATTTCTGCTGAATGAGCTCCAGGATGTTCATGGTGCGGTGGAAGTGACCGCAGGAGAGGCTCACGCTCACCGCCGTTTCGTGCTTGTCACCCGTCAACACCCACACCTTGATCCCTGCCAATCGCAGAGCTTCAATCGTCTCCTGGACCTTGTCCTGCAGCCTAGACATGAACACAGACGACAGGTCAATTTAATAAACTGAAACATACTTATCTTTTATTGCTTTATTTCTAATTAAAAGGGCATTATCATTATTAATAACACTGATTAGCTTTATCACTGATCTTACTATTATACCATTATACTACTGATATATTTTTTTGTTAACATTTTTAATAAAACTTAATTTGGAATTTATACACACAAATTTCTGTTTTCATTTTAACATGGATTAATTTGAAATAAAGGTTTAGTAATTTTGTTGTGGTTTGTAATTTTCTCATTTTTAAATAAACAAATGTCTACATATGAATATTAATTTAATAAACTGAAACATGCTTATCTTTAACTGCTTTATTACTAATTAAAACTGCATTATTAATAACAAAATTGCTTTATCAGTGATGTACTATTTTACGGTTATACCATTATACTTTTGATATATTTTTGTGTCAACCTTTTTAAATATATTTTTTTTATTGGATTAGGGTTAGGTTATTTTAATTTATATTATTTTTTAATATTCTTATAATTTCAGTTTTCATTTTAATGTCTTAAATCAATCAATCAACCAATAAATAAATAAATAAAGTCTCTCTCTCTCTCTGTATGTATGTATGTATGTATGTATGTATGTATATATATATATATATATATATCTATCTCTTGTATATCTTTTTTTTAACTTTACTAATACTTTAAGTTTCTTCAAGAGTTTTAGCTATTTTACTAGTACTGCAACTTAAACTAAACAACAAGAAACATAACAGCCTTGGCAACTAGTGGCAGTTTTAAATTAATACAATGAATAAAACTGAAACCATTATCTTTTTTTTTTTGCTCTTTTATGTAAAGCACTTTAAATTACCTTTGTGTATGAAATGTTCTATATAAATAAACTTGTCTTGCCTTGCTTTTACTATTACACCATTACACTATTAATATTTTTTGTTAATTTTTTTTAAATAAAATTAATTTGATTTTATTTTCATACTTTTTATATTTTTATGATTTTTGTGTTCATTTTAACATGAATTAATTTGAATTTAAGTTGTAGCAATTTTATTGTGGTTTGTGTTTTTTTACATTTTTAAATAAATAAATACTTTAAGGTTTTTGTTTGTTTTTTTGTGGTTTGCAATTTTTAAATTGTTAAATGTTTAACATTTTTAAATAATAAATAAATGTCTAAATACATTAAGATATGTTTTTCTTTTTTTCACTTTACTACTGATATTTCGTTGTTAACATTTTTAATACATTTTAATTTGATTTTATTTTTATATTATATTTTTACAATTTTGGTTTACATTTTAATGTGAATTAATTCGAATTAAAATTTTAGTAATTGTGTTTTGAATTTTTTTAGTGTTTTATTTAATAAAGTAAATAAATACATACTTCAATGTTTTTTTGTTTTTTGTTTTTTTTAACTAACTTTACTAACACTACATTTCTTCAAGATTTTGGTTTTAGCCATTTTTATTTTTATTTTATTTTGCAGTTTGTCTTTTACCAATAATAACAGACACACACCAATGTTTGGATTAAAATTAAAATTAGTATAATAAAAACCTTTCACACAAACATTGGTAAATATTCTGTAGTCATCTGGAAAGTAATTTTTTCTAGGTTTTATTATATTTTATTTTATTAATTTTTTTTTTTTTGTAAACCAATAAAATCGAGCCGCTTTTTTATCAGTTATACTATTAATCACATTCATTTATATTTTTTATAAAAACCAATAAATGACCAATAAATAAAAGTCACATGATTGGTATATTATACACACACACACACACTATATATATATGATTCCTTTAATGTGGGGTTTCTTGTCTGGATTTTTTTTTATTTTATTTTTATTTTTTTGTACACAAAATACCACATGTACTGTAGTATTAATCTGAATAAGCATGCATATCAAAGAAGCATTTTCTTCTCATGTTCAGTAGTATGTTCTTTATAACTCATTTAGAAAATAATTACAAGTATCTTTTAGCTTTGACTTTACACAGTAGTAAATGAAGCACACTGTTGCCATTTACTCCAGAGACAGTAGAGAATGCCAACCACATAATAGCATATGCAGTCACGGCTTGTTGTTTTCCCTGAGGCCTGATTAAATGTGCACATTAACAAGCAGCTATTCACACCTGACACACAGAAACAGCTCAGCACCACCAAAGCAAACCACAAATGATCCAGATCTCTAGTCAATCTGTGTCAAAGTGTCACGCAGATGACAGCTTCATCATGTTTTCTTGCCCTACTTTTAATCCAACACCTGTCACGGTGTTTATTTGTGGTCTTATGATTAGATAACAAGAAGTCAAAACTATATCGCTCTATACAGTCTCTCCGTGATGAATACAGTGGAGCTGTTCACATGACCTGTCAGATATATCTGAGGATTTCTTTGAAGATGCTCATTGGGAGGACGTGTATGTGCCTCAGTTGTACAGTTTTAATGGTTTGTCAAAAGGCTCATGGAAATCACAGCGACAGTCATTTCAGCACGATTCCAGGCACGTTGCCGTGTCCCTGCATGCCTTTAACACTTGAATTGAGCTGCTGCTCACATGTGGACAGAGATTGATGGCTGGCCTTAAGAGCACCGAGAGCAGCGCGAGTCACGGCGACATGTCAAACTGCATTAGCAGCGGCCGCACACCGACTCATGGCTGACTTCCTGCTCTCCAGCCAGGAGGCTGTCCAAGAATCACAAGCGAGTAGCACACGAGTGTGAAGACATCACACCACTGTCACTATCATCACGGCCTGCTGACAATTCACTGTCATGTATTGTCACACAGGGCATATACATTTAACAGATCCAACAGATTTTTGCCTGAGTTCTTGTGTGCTGTCAAAATTGAAGTCCCTTTAGTCCCAAAATTAAAATTTTTGATACTTAAAGGGAAAACTGACAATGCTGACAACCTTCTCTACATCACATGTGACTGTGTACAAGTTATATTTGAGTAGCATTATAAGAGACACTCAAGCAACATATTAACAGCCCATCATTTGGCCTTTTCAAATGATCTGCACTGGCTGACACGTTTTTCTGTTTGGTTTTTATTTTGACAGCGTTGAAAACACCAGCATCTCAGTGTCCGAGCATTCATCCTCTGTTTTCTTTAGTTTAAGATCTGTGTTTAACACTTCTAATGGTGTGTGCATACCAAAAGCGAATTTATTTGCATGAGTAGATTACATTCAGGTCAACGCAAAGATGTGAATAGACGCAAATGTCGCAAATTGGGCGCTGTGAATGGCCCTGTCCCAAATGCCACTTTGCTTTACCTGACAGTCAAAGCAGCATTATGTCATTAAAAAATGTGGACTCAGAGGAAGACTGCCGTTTAAAGACCAGTTTAGGGTGCGATTTGGGAAAGGGCCATTGACGCCAATTGGGCACCGTGAACAACACAAATTGGCCGCTGCAAATGACGTGAATTGGGCACCACCAATAATGCAATTGGGGCATTGCGAATTGGGCACTGCTAATGACACGAATTGGGCACCACAAATAACATGAATTGGGCGGTATGATCTGCGCAATTTTGTCAACACTAATAACACAAATTGGACAATGTTAACGAAGTGAATTGGGCACCGTAAATGACACAGATTGGCTGCTGCAAATGACACGAATTGGGCACCGCAAATGACACAGATTGGCTGCTGCAAATGACACAAATTGGACGCCATGAATGACACATATTGGGCACCTTGAACGATGTGAATTGGGACCCACAGATAACACAAATTGGGCGAGATTAACGACATGAATTGGGCACTGTGAATGACGCAAACTGGCTGCTGCAAATGACATGAATTGGGCACTGCAAATGGCGCGTCTGGGGTGCCGTGAATTGGGCACTGCAAATGACACAAATTGGACGCCATGAACAACGCAAAATGGGTGCAGTGAATACCATGAATGATGTGAATTGGGAACCATGAACAACACAAATTGGGCACAATGAACAGCGCGAATTGTGCACCTTGAATGATACAAATGAATTGGGCACAGTCAATAACACGAACTGGGCACCATGAAAAGCGCAAATTGGGCACCGTAAATAATGCAAATTGTGTGTGGTAAGTGACGCAACTGGGGAGCTGCGGAGCGAACACTGTAAATAGGGCGCCGTGAACAACGCAAATTGGCTGGCCACAAATGAAGCAATTTGGCCATCTGCAAATGACATGATTGGGGCACCGCAAACAACGCAATTTGGGTACTGTGAAAGACACAAATTGGGCACCGTAATCAAAGTGAATTGGGCACTGTGAATAACATAAGGTGGGTGCCATGAACTATGCATACTGGGTATTGCAAACTACGCAAACTAGGTGTTGCAAATGACGCAAATTGGGCATTGCAAATGATGCAACTGGGGTGCCGTGAACAATGTAAACTGGGCACAGTGAATAACACGATTTGGGCACCATGAACAGCGCAAATTGGACAATGTGAATGACGCAAATTGTCCGGCTGCAAATGACGCAATTGGCCAGATGCAAATGGCACGACTGGGGCACTGTGAACAACAGAAATTGGGCACTGTGAATAACATGAAATGTGTGCCGTGAACGGTGCAAATTGGGCACCATGAACAATGCAAACTGGGCCCTGCAAATGGCGCAACTGGGGCACCTTGAAAAATGCAAATTGAGCACTGCAAAAGACACAAATTAGCTGCCGTAAACAATGCGAATTGGCCACTGGGAATAACACAAATTGGGCATCATGAATGACACAAATTGGCCTGGTGCAAATGATGCAAATTGAGCACCGCAAATGGCGCAACTGGGGCACTGTGAAAAATGCAAATTGAGCACGGCAGAAGATATAAAAAATTGGGCACCATGAACAACGCAATCTGGCCGTAGCATATGATGCAAACTGGGCACTGCAAATGATGCACCTGGGTTGCGCCGTGAATTGAGTGGTGCAAATTGGGCACCGCGAATGATAAAAATTGGGTGCCATGAACGATGCAAACTGGCCGATGCAAACTGGCGCGAATTGGGTAATACAAATGATGTGACTGGGGAGCCGTGAATGATACACATCTCAGCATTGATTACTGAGCGCACTACTGTTTACAGTGTTTACTTTCTCTTTATTTATATTTTTACATTTTTATATATTTTTATTATTTATTACTAATTTACTAAATATTACGTACTATGTATTATTTTTTATAATAAAAAGAAAACAACAGACAACAGTACATAGAACAGAAAAAGAATACAGAATGCTAGATAGAGGGTCTTTTTTTAATAAATACAACGAAAATACTAGAAATAGAATAGGAAGTTCATGTTAAAGGGTCAAATGTAGATGGAAGAGATGTGTTTTAGCCGTCTCTTGAAGAAATTATGTCAAATAAATATAAATTTCAGCAATTATGCATGATTTTACTGTCTTTAAATGACAGTATGATGTCAAACTGCAGCTGTCAAAGGAATCCCATGTGACCTGAATGAATTATGCGTATGCGTATGAGACGTCCATCTCCACCTCAAGATCGCATCAGCATTCTTGTGTGTGCGCATGTTGACTCACTTGTCCTCCACCCCGGTCGCACCCAGCAGCTCCAGGTCTTTCTCGATGAAGTTGAAGACCTCGACCAGTCGTTCCTCCCTCTGCTGCAGAGCCGTCCTGGCTTCATGGAGCCGCCGGTCCACTTCCTGATACTCATCTGCACTGAAGTGTCTGCAGGCCACCACTAATGTCCGCAAACCCTTCTACAAAAGTGAGACGGGACAAACGTACATGAACATTTGCTGGAACATTAATGTAGTCCATTTTACTGATTCGGGTCCAAGCGAGGAGCATTCTGCAGTATTATACACAGAATAATGTAATTCGAAAGTTGATGTAAAGGAGAACTGACTATGAACTGCAAGCCAAGAAGCTGCTTGAAAGCCACAATCCTGAGCTCCCCGTCTATAATTGAGTTAATGCTTTTAAGCACAGACATAGAGAGTATTCAGCGCATGGAGGAGCATTTCAATGTGGCTGTTGTGTCTGAAACATCCCATGAGTCTCAATACAGTCCTCTGAGGACTGCCAGGAGCGTGTGCGCGCGTGCGTGTGTGACAGGGGTGATGTGGGTCTGAAGACACTCTCATGGGTTTCAGCACAGCTGATAATGAGGACATCAAACTGAGCTAATTAACTGCAGCGCTCTCATCAACATCTGAATTAGAAAAGCTGAACTCAGACCAGACCTCGACATTTCAACTCGACTTTTAGATGTTCTGAAGAAAAAGTTTAGCGGGTGCTCGCTTATCCATGCTTATGAGAAGTTGCTAGAGCATTCTGAGGTGATTGTCTTGTGGAAGTTGCTTCCTGAACAAATCAAAGTCTAATTAAAGGATTAGTTCACTTCCAGAATGAAAATTTCCTGATAATGTACTCACCCCCTCGTCATCCAAGATGTTCATGTCTTTCTTCCTTCAGTCGTAAAGAAATTGTTTTTTTGAGGAAAACATTTCAGCATTTTTCTCCATATAATGGACTGATATGGTGCCCCGATTTTGAACTTCCAAAATGCAGTTTAAATGCGGCTTCAAATGATCCCAAATGCGGTTGTAAAGGATCACAGCTGAGGAAGAAGGGTCTTATCTAGCGAAACAATCGGTTATTTTCACTAAAATAATACAATTGAAATACTTTTTATTCTCAAATGCTCATCTTGTCTTGCTCTCCCTGAACTCTGTGTTTTCTGGCTCAAGACAGTTAGGGTATGTCCAAAAACTACAATCGTATTTTCTCCCTCAACTTCAAAAATCATTTCAAAATCATCCTACATCGCTGCAGAAGTACCGACCCAGTCTTTACAAAGTGAACATGCAAAGAAGATCAAACACCCTTAACAAAAAAGGTAAAACAGCGATTATAGGACGATTTGAGTTGAGGGAGAACATGAGATGGGAGTTTTTAACATACACTAACTGTCATAAACCAGAACAAAAATTGTCCAGGCAGAGTAAGACAAGACAAGCGTTTGGCATTAAAAAGTATATAAATGGAATTATTTTAATGCAAATAACCGATCGTTTCGCTAGATTAGACCCTTCTTCCTCAGCTGGGATCGTTTACAACTGCATTTGGGATTGACTGAAGCCGCATTTAAACTGTATTTTGGAAGTTCAAAATCAGGGCACCATATCAGTCCATTATATGGAGAAAAAATGCTGAAATGTTTTCCTCAAAAAACATAATTTCCTTACGACTGAAGCAAGAAAGACATGAACATCTTGGATGACAAGGGGGTGAGTACATTATATGTGAACCTTTGTTTTGGAAGTGGACTTCTCCTTCAACATTTTCATGAATCCAGCCCCTGGTCTCTAGATATAAGTCAATCCTGCCCTCAAATGTAAGTTTATGGGATTTTTGAAAATTTGAGGAAAACATCACAAAATCTGACATACTTTGTGATCAGGAATTGTGCCATTTTACCACTTCACCATGAGCAACATTGAAACTTCAAGTACTACTGACTAGAGTAAACAAGTAAGAAAAATATCAGTGCGATGTTGAAAGCTCACCAGAGCAAACTCATCCACGTGGACTCTGGTTTTATCGATCTCGCCGCTCGTGGCGTAGGGCAGAATGGCTGATTCAGCTCCTTTAGTGAATAGCACCTTTTCACCTATTGAGAGACAGAGCGTCATTAGATAACTCCTCACGCGCTGCGCTACAGTCATAAACAGCACATTTGTGTTCAGAGGCACATGCCTGAGGGCTTCTGCAGTATCACGCTCATTCTTCTGCGGTCTGCGTCGAACTCCAGAACGTGGAGGAGTTTGTACCTGTGTGTGGAAAGACAGTTGTTTACCAGACAACTCTAAAAGCTAAACAACCTCATAAATATGCACTAATATAAACATACTTCTCTGACTTTCCAAATGTTTTAATCTCCATGTTTTCTCCACGGCTTCCTATAAATGTGACGCCCATCCTGAAGTCAAAAAGAAAAGTGTGTTAGACAAATTGTCAAATGTTTCAACAGTCATGGTCAAAAAATAAAGTTGACACGCGTAACTGCAAAAACACACATAAGTATGTGAGAGAGAAACTGAGCTGCAGCTGTGCTCTCACCTCTTGGTGGCTTCTACTAGTGCTTTCTCATCAGGAGAAGAGGCGTAATACTCCATCTGAGGTGTGAAGCCGTTGGCGTGTGAGAATGGGTCACCCGGCCCATCCGTTTGATCATAACTGATCTGCACCGTGTGACACAGTGAAACGGCTTTCAGGAACAACTCCTCCTCCCTGTTCTGAAAGATGTAAACGCACAACAATACTGTCACGGTTTGATGACTGGTTGAAAAACACCACTGCAATATTTATCATGGATCACAAAAAGGTAAAAACATTATGATTTAATAATCAGGGCCCTATGATTTCTGCGATGCGGGACATGCGAACGGAATCACGGAATTTAGTCATAAAAACGGAATTTTGGATGAACAAATCAAAACCAGGTCAGTACACTTTAATCAAAATCAAAAATCAAAAAAAAAAAAAAAATCAAAAATACTATTTAAATGTGAATCCTGCATACTATGTGTCTTCATGTGAATGAATGGCACAGATGTACAGTTTCGTTCACGCGTTAGCGCGTGACACTCACTGTTTTTTCAGCCTCTGCCGCCTTAATAAATGAGTAAATGAACATACGACCATAATCTCTGATGCTGCTGTCACTTCATGAGCATTTTTGGCATTTCTTTTGAGAAAAAAAAAAAAAAAACTATCATATAAAAACAGAAACTTAAAGGTCTTTGTAGCAACCTGTCAAAATAAAAGTTTGGTTTATCTTGAAGAAACTGTGACTGAAATATATTACTTAACGTACTACTACTACTACTACTACTACTACTACTAATAAAATTATTATTAAAACAATTTTTTAAAGGAATATTTTCTTAGGAAAATGTAAATACACAACATTACAACTGAAAAAAAAAACAATTTAATATATCAAATCGATTAATTAGAGATGTTTTTGATTGTAAAAACAGAATGAAACCATTAAAATAGAAAATTAATGGAAAACAGATTTTGGTAAAAAGAAAACTGAATTTGATAAATAAATAAAACATATTTTATAGGGCTCTAAAAATGCAATTTTTAAACTTTTAATATATTGCCGTGTATGTTTCATAATTTCAATAATGTAGACATGCTTTTTGATTAAAATATTTTTTATTTAACCATTAAAACAGAGTCTGAAAAATTAAACAAACAAAATAGAATCCAGAAAAAGGAAAACAAACAAGCAAAATAAATAAATAAATGGAATTTTTAAAAATAAAAGTAAAATAAATAAATATAATTTTGCACAAACTAGTTTTATTTTTGTATAATAGAGATAAAATTATATTTTATTAATATCCAAAAAGTTTAAAGTTGTTAATTGTATTGTGTTTTTGGCATTTTCAGTACTTTATAGTATAGTTTAATTAAAATGAAAAATTAGCAACGCCTTGGCAACTGGCTGAAGTAAATGTTTTTTTTTTTTTAATACATTTATTTTATTTAATGATGTTATTTTGAAGATATTCATTCAATATTCATTAGAGGTCCAAATACAGGGTTTCAAAATTGCACCTATAGACAGTGTTACAAAGGTACATATTTAATTATGACAATGATATGATCATAAAAAAAAAATTGCTGCCAGCTGTCAATCAACTTTCAGTGGCTAAATACGTCTAAATGGCCTAATGTTACAAAAATGACTAAATTTTGTGAAAATCACTGATGCTATAGGTTTTTGCATTAATTTCAGTTCCACCAACTAAGTTTATTATATTTTTTTTCTATTTCCACTAAAAACATTTCTGTCTTTGAGGGTTTTTCTTTCTTCAAGTGGAACTTTTTCATCCTAGACCAATGGTCTAATTTGCATAAAGTTTGGTGGATATCAACCTGAAATGCTTCTAACAAAAATATTAAAAGAATTTCAATTATTTATTCTTTTAGCAGATGTGTTTTCGGGTGTGGCCCATCTTGAATAATTCAGCCTATATCTTGTGATCATATCATCCAAACCTCATGAAATTTAAAACACATGGACAACACCACATTCTGAGGAAACATGCCAAATTTCATAAATTTTTAATGACAGGGGGCGCTATAACTTAACACTAACCTAACAGTGCAACTGTGCTCAGACAAGTTGAGATCTGACCCAAACAAAAGTTTACCCACAGCATCCAAAGGACAGATTCTTCTGAAATTCACTATTTTGGTTATGTTTTTAAACTGTGCATGGATCCAAACAAAATCCACTGTTCACACGAACTGTAAAAATGAACCGTACCAAACAAGGCACCGATCCGTCTGGAGAGTCTTCTGTCATTCCTTCAGGGACGAGTTTCCCGTTAATCTCCTGGTATTTGATACCATTAATAGAGCACTCTCTAAACTGCATCTCGTTCTCAGTGAGGGTTCCCGTCTTGTCTGTGAAAACGTACTCCACCTGCAGGTACAAGAGCATTAGCATATTTTTACTCACCTCAGACAGTATTATAACTGGGCAAACAGTTCCAATCACACACACACACACACCTGTCCCAACTCCTCATTGAGGTCGGACGTGTTGACTTGAGCCTTCTGGTCGCTTTCTTCATGGTACAAATCCAAGTCCCAGCCGATGAAAAAAGAGCCCAGAAACTTCTGCATCTCAACGGTCACGTACAGCGAGATGGGGATTATGAAGTTGTACAACACCAGGAAAGCCAGGAAGTCGGAAATAAACTTCAAAATCTGTGAGGAGAAAATCACCAGCCATTTTAAATGAAACCTGATCTGCCAGGTGACAAATAATAGTGTAAAACTAGATTAAAAAAAAGTTTGTCAAGACAAACTTTAAGTTGGCTTGAGAAAGCAGGACCAGAAAGTTTAAAAAGTTATAAGTATTAAGTTTGATGGTTTTTTTAGTCTGAAATAGTTTGAAGTTTAAAGTAATTTTTAAAGGTTAAAGTTTGAATGTTCTGAAGTCAACACAGTCTAAGATAGATAGATAGATAGCATGTTGTTAGCATGTTACTAACATGTAACTAGCATGTTGTTATAATAATTAGCAAGTTGCTAGCATGTTTCTAAGATGATTAGCAAGTTACTAGCCTTTTATTAACATGTCGTTAGCATGATTAACACGTTACTAGCATGTTACTAGCATGTTGTTAACATGTTTATCATGCTGCTAGGATGATTTGCAAGTTACCGCAATATACTACTAACATGATTCTACCATGATAAGTATATTTCTAGCATTATTAGCATGTTACTACCATGTTGCTAGCATGATTTTAACATGGTTAACATGTTACTAGCATGCTGTTTAGCTTGATCAGCAAGTTACTGGCATGTTGCTAACATGATTCTAACATGATTAGCAAGTTACTAACATGTTGCTAGCATGATTAACAAGTTACTACCGTTTTGCTAACATGATTCTAACATGTTAGCATGTTACTATTATGTTGTTAGCATGATTTTAGCATGGTTAATGTGTTACTAGCTTGCTGTCTAGCTTGATTAACAAGTTACTAGCATGTTGCAAACATGATTCTAGCATTATTAACAAGTTACTAGCATGATTTTACCATGATTAGCATGTTACTAGCATGTTGTTAGCATGATGACAAGTTTTGACAGTTGGAGTTTGAATAGTTTTGGCTCATTTTAACATTCAGTCAATGTAAGTCTATGGGATTTTTCCTAATTTTATTAATTATTTTTAGGAAAACCGTAAATCTGATCAGTTAAAAAAAAAAAGATATAGCAGCTCGAGTCAGATCAGTCTGAAGATCTGGGTTGAGTTTGGAGTTTGTAGAGTTTAAGCTCTGTGAGGAGCAGCAGTCAGAAATTTTAGTCTCAAAAGAAGAATAATAACTGTGAGTTTAAGTCGGATTTCAGTAAGCTGGATTTCTCAAGCCAACTAAATAACAGAACATTTATAAGCCGTGTAGTGAGACTTTATAGTGACCTGGCTGCTGTTTCTCTCCTGATCGGTCTTCTGGTTGTAAAAGGGCTCGTCCCACTTGTTCTCTGCCTGCCAGGCGTACTTCAAAATGGTGCTGAGGACGGCTTCAAACAGCAGGATGCCCAAGTAGATGATGAGAAATGTGTTCATGGATCTGCACCAGAGACAAGACAGATGATGTGGTTATAAAGGAGCGCTGAGGGAAAGCAGCCATGTGAGTGAAAATCAAATCAACAAAGTGCATACTTCTCTACTGCAGAGCGCTTTTGGGATTTGCACTTGTAGTTCAGAGCCATCTTGGACTCCATGCCCGTATACACCGCCACACCTGCATGACACAACACCGGTTATACTCAGACCATCAAAGAGTATCATTGGCAAGCTGGCAGGTTTTGATGAACCATTACAAACACACACTTTTTTGGGAGTAAAGTGCAGTGATAAGTTGTGAAATATGTTAATAAGTAAATAAAGTCCAAAGTTGGGCTTTAAAAATAGTGTGAATTGCATACCAAAGATTTCTTTGGTGTTTTTTAATCTTGCTCCTCGAAGCAGGAGGTTCTCTGGTCCTAAAGGTCTGAAAAAAATAACCAAAAATATAAATAATAAATAAATAAAAAACAACCTAAATAGTTAAACACAAAAAACTGACATAAAATCAATGAGAAAACATTAATAATAAACTAGATAAAAAAAAGTTTGTCAAGACAAACTTTAAGTTGCCTTGAGAAAGCTGGACCAGAAAGTTTGAAAAAGTTTCAAAAGTTTATTTATTTTTTTTTTTTGATGGTTTTCATTCTGAAAAAGTTTGAAGTTTAACAGTAGTTTTAAATGGTTAAAGTTTGAATGTTTTGAAGACAATACAGTCTCAGACAGATAAACCGATAAACAGATAGATAGATAGATAGAACATTGTTAGCATGTTATTAACATGATGAGCAAGTTAATAGCATTGTATTAGCATGTTGCTAGCATGATTTTAACATGATTAGCATGTTACTAACATGTTGCTAGCATGATTTTATCATGTTTTGCATGTTACTAGCATGTTCTAGCATGATTAGCATGTTTTAATAGCATGATTAGCATGATTCTAGCATGATTCTAACAGAATTAGCATGTTTTACTAGCATGATGCTGTTACAGTATGATTCTAACATGATTAACAAGTTACTAGCATGTTTCTAACATGATTAGCATGGTATAAACATGTTGCTAACATGATTAACATGATTGTAACATGATTAGCATGTTACTAACATGATTTTATCATGTTTTGCATGTTATTAACATGTTCTAGCATGATTAGCATGTTTTAATAGCATGTTGTTAGCATGATTCTAACATGATTAGCAAGTTAATAGCAAGATTCTAACATGATTAAGTTATTAGCATGTTGCTAGCATGATTCTAACATGACTAGCATGTTTTACTAGCATGTTGTTAACATGATTATAACATGATTAGCAAGTTACTAGCATGTTTCTAACATGATTAGCATGGTAAAAACATGTTGCCAGCATGATTAGCATGATTCTATTAGCATGATTTTATCATGTTTTGCATGTTACTAGCATGTTCTAGCATGATTCTAACAGAAGTAGCATGTTTTACTAGCATGCTGTCAGCAGTATCTTACATGATTAGCAAGTTACTAGTATGATTCTAACATGATTAACAAGTTACTAGCATGTTGCTAGCATGATTAACATGATTGTAACATGATTTGCATGTTACTAACATGTTGCTAGCATGATTTTATCATGTTTTGCATGTTACTAGCATGTTCTAGCATGATTCTAACAGAATTAGCATGTTTTACTAGCATGCTGTCAGCAGTATCTTACATGATTAACAAGTTACTAGTATGATTCTAACATGATTAACAAGTTACTAGCATGTTTCTAACATGATTTTATCAGCATGTTACTAGTATAAACATGTTTTACTAGCATCTAGCATGATTAACATGATTGATTAACAAGTTAACATGATTACTAACATGATTTTATCATGTTTTGCATGTTACTAGCATGTTCTAGCATGATTAGCATGTTTTAATAGCATGTTGTTAGCAAGATTCCAACATGATTAAGTTATTAGCATGTTGTTAGCATGATTCTAACATGACTAGCATGTTTTACTAGCATGCTGTTAACATGATTCTAACATGATTAGCAAGTTACTACCATGTTTCTAGCATGATAGGCATGGTACAAACATGTTGCTAACATGATTGACATGATTGTAACATGATTAGCATGTTACTAGCATGCTGTTAGCATTATTTGCAAGTTACTAACACATTACTAACATGATTAACATGTTTTAGCATGATTAACATTTTACTAGCATGTTGTTAGCATGATTCTAACATGACTAGCATGTTTCTAGCATGATTAGCATAGATAGATGAGTTTGAATGAGTTTAAATGGATTATAAATACAGTACATAGAAGGGAAGTTTGATTGAGTCTCAGAGGATTCTGGGAGTTTTGTGAGTTGGAGTTTGAATAGTGTTGCTCATTTGAACATTCCGTCAATGTTCTGGGCTGAGTTTGGAGTGTGAGAGTTGAAGCTCTAGGAGCAGCAGTCTCAGAAGAATAATAACTAAGTCAGATTTCAGTAAACTGGCTTTCTCAAGCCAACTTAATAAACAATTTCTGACACAGTCAAAACTGTATTCATGTCAGATTTGAAGCTGGTCTTACCTGACTATCTCCTCTCCCTGTTGGGTTACTGTTATTCTCCCGACAAACCTGAGAATAGAGAACATGCTGCGTCAGGACTTCTACAACTCAGAACAGTTGTTGAGTAGCACTGTAAAGCGGTGCGTGAGGAGGATTCGGGTTGATCTGAATCTGTAAGGTACCTGTATAAATCAGCCTCGGGCTGCTGGCACTCCACCACCGCCTGCAGAGACTCCAGCCGCGACACCGACTGCGACACCGCCGTTTCTGGCACCGCATAGTGCGTCTGAGATCACATTCAACATTACAGTCTGATACATCTCACTTTTTACTTATCAGCACATGCATGCCACGTTATTCACTGGCAGTAAGTATAACACTGTATGGACAGCAGACACAAATATTTATAATGATGATTTAATATTCAGAGAGCAAAACAGAGGTCTGAATTTGTGACCGTTTCATCATAGAGCAGCTCTTGCGAAATGGTAATGACAAAAAGATATCAGACTGGGCAATATAAGCAAATTTATTGCGCAATATGTCATGCAAACCTGAAAAAAAGGTAATAAATAAATAAAAAAATACATAGATAAATGATTATTTCCTAAGGATATAAAAAGATAGACCACAAATATAATAAACTTTTTTTTTATATATATATATTATTTAAATAGGCATGAACATTGCAATGAAACAGCTCAAATAATTACAGTAAAAGCAGGAAATTACATAAAGTAAATAATTAAAAAAATATTAAAATACTATTTAGAAAGAATCTCTAATAATATACTACTTAGAGCAAATTAAATAATGTTTAAATAACCTATAAATACACTGCTGTTCAAAAGTATGTTTAAAAAAAAAAAAAAAAAAAGCCTGCATTTAATTTATTTATTAAAAAATACAGTAAAAACAGCTATATTGTGAAATATTATTTCAATGTAAAATAACTGTTTTCTAAAAAATAAAATAAATAAATAAAAAAAAAAAATCTAAGATTACAAGTCGTCGAAATACTAAGTGAATAAAGTCAAAATATTTATTCGACTTTTTTCCCCCGAAACGTTTCGCCTTTTTTCCCCAAAACGTTTTCTCCTTTTTTCCCGGAAACATTTCGACTTTTTTCCCGAAACATTTAGACTTTATTCTCATAATATTTAAACTTTATTCTTGCAGTCCTGCAGAGTTCAGCTCCAACCCTAATTAAAACTCACCTGCCTGTATCTTTCTAGTAACTCTTCAGACCTTGATTAGCTTGTTCAGGTGTGTTTGATTAGGGTTGAATATGCAGATTTATTATGCAGGGCTGGAAACAGTTGTGACCGAATATTTAGCCACCCCAAGATATACACTACCATTTAAAAAAGGTGATCAGTAATTTTTTTTTTTTGAAAGAAAGAAAAAAAAAGTTAATACTTTTATTCACCAAAGATGTGTTAAATTGATAAAAAGTGATGGCAAATTCTTATATTGCTAGAAAAGATTTATATTTTAAATAAATGCTGTTCTTTAAAACTTTTTTATCCATCAAAGAATCCCAAAAAAAAGAATCACAGGCTAAAAAATAAAAAAAGCATCACAACTGTTTCCAACACTGATAATAAATCAGCATATTACAATAATTTCTGAAGGATCATGTGACACTGAAGACTGGAGTAATGATGCTGAAAATTCAGCTTTGCATCACAGGAAATAAATATATTAATACATAAAATTAGAAAACCATTATTTAAAACTGTAATAATATTTAACAGTATTACTTTTTTCTGTATTTTTGATTAACAAATGCAGCCTTGATGAGCAGAAGAGAATTAAAAAAAAAAAAAAAAAAACGTTAAAAATCTTACTGAATCCCAAACTTTTGAACGGCAGTGTAAATAAATAAACAATAAAACCTATTTATTATCTACTTATTAAGGTGCATTTACTGTTGTTCTGCAATTTTCAAAGGTGAAACCCAGTCATTTTTTAATAAGAGGACACACAATGGACATTTATTGCCCACGAAAATTTGCTGAAATTCACAATTTAAATGAACTATTTCAGACAATTAATTATATATTTCAGTTGCAGTTTCTCTTTTTAAAGACATTTTCTTTTATTTTAAATCTTCTCTGTCATACGTTTTGAAAAGCCTTTTCTGACAACAATATATATATATATATATATATATATATATATATGCTTGATATTAAAACATGGCTAATCCAGAAATTGATCAGCATTTCTTGAGGCAATTCACTCAGTGTGATTGCTGCTCACTGCACATTTGGCACAGTGAGGTAAAAGTCACAACAGAGCTTAGTGGAGGGCCAGTTTGACAAAACCAGTCAGGCAATTCACTGAGTTTAGTTTCACAAGCCTTCAGTACACAAAAAGTGCTTTGGGATGGACGTCTCTGAAAGTAACAACAACCTGCGGTTCAATAAGTGAGTCACATGTTGATTCAGTAACCTCTCTGAGAAATTCAGTGAGACGCTGTTGTTTATGCGCAGAAAACACAGACCTTCAGGTTCGTCTCTCCGTCCAGACTGGCAGTGGTGATGTGGCACGTCCCCTCGGCCCGATCTGACGATAACAGCACCAGATCTGCAGGAAACGTCTCATCTTTGGCTACTCTCACAATATCACCTACCTACGACAACACAGGAGGAACCGCTGAAACAGCACATCCTAAAATCACTGCATTTATTAAGTTGACAGCAGGCATATGGAAGTGTGTTTTTATTATTTGAAGATGCCTGTTGTTGACTGTCAGTGGGATCCCTGATGCCGGTGGCTGAAACTCACTCGGATATTCTTGGATCGGGTTTGGACCAGACTGCCGCTGCGCACGACAAACACAGGTGCTCCGTTCACTTCGTTGTCAGCTTTGTGCCGCAGCCAGTCTTCATATCCCTATTCGTGAGGAGGATTATGAAAATTGGTTATCCTCCAACCAAACTGACATAACATTGAGTACATGATCCATGAACATGAGCTGCTAAAACACGCTCATCCTCTCACCTGTTTGATGGCAGTTACTGTGATGACAAAAAACAGGGGAAGTCCACTAGTTATAGGGGAAGTGGGTGTGTCTATCATTAACTGTAGGGCAGAGAGAGGATCTGGTTAGAAACAGGGCAGACAGATGCTGTGTCATATTCTGCATTTACTCTCCACAGACTGTATGGATTAATTAGGAAAATCAGCATCTTTTTTAACATTAGGGCTGTGCACTCTTAGGGGGAAAAAAAGTACAAAAGCTGCCACTGGAGCAGTAACGTTTTGAAAGGTACATATCTGTACCATATTTGCCCCAAAGGGGTGCATAAAAGTACCTTTAAGGTACATATTAGCACCTTAATGGTACATATTTGTGCCTCTCAAAAATGTACAGCCACAGTGACGGCTTTTGTAGCTTTTTCTGAGAGTACAGTATATTATAAATTCATATAGTATTTAGCAACTACGTTGGCAACATAAAATATTGTTTATACTGCAACGAAAATTACCCCATGATTTACTTCACCTAGAAGCCACCCTACACTAAAAATTGCTGGGTTCATTTTTTTTAACCCAAATGCTGGGTTCAGCCTGCTGGGTCATTTTATTGAGTAGTTTTTAATATTTTTACCCAGGTGCTGGGTAGTTTTTTTGCACTCAAAAAATGCTGGGTTATTTTATTTATTTATTTATTCATTTTTAACCCAAATGCTGGGTTCAACTTGTTGGGTAATTTTATTGGGTTGCTTTTAATATTTTTACCCAGGTGCTGGGTAGTTTTTCTGCACTCTAAAAAATTATGGGTTATTTGTTTATTTATTTATATATTTTTTAACCCCAATGCTGGGTTCAGCTTGTTGGGTCATTTTATTGGGTAGTTTTTTTTTTTAAATATTTTTACCCAGGTGCTGGGTAGTTTTTCTGCACTCTAAAAAATTATGGGTTATTTGTTTGTTTATTTTTAACCCAAATGCTGGGTACAGTTTGTTTAGTCATTTTATTGGGTTGTTTTTTAATATTTTTAGCCAGGTGCTGGGTAGTTTTTCTGCACTCAAAAAAATGCTGGGTTATTTATTTATTTATTTTACCCAAATGCTGACTTCAGCCTGCTGGGTCATTTTATTGGACTGCTTTCAATATTTTTACTCAGGTGCTGGGTAGTTTCTCTGCCCTTTAAAAAATTAGTTTTTTTTAATACCCAAATGCTGGGTTCAGCTTGTTGGGTAATTGTACTGGGTTGTTTTTAATATTTTTACCCAGGTGCTGTGTAGTCTTTCTGCATTCTAAAAAATGCTAGGTTATTTTTCATTTTTTAAACCCAAATGCTGGGTTCAGCTTATTGGGTCATTTTATTGGGATGGTTTTAATATTTTTACCCAGGTGCTGGGTAGTTTTTCTGCATTCTAAAAAAACCTGGGTTATTATTATTATTATTATTATTATTATATTTTTTACCCAAATGCCAGGTTCAGCCTGCTGGGTCATTTTATTGGGTTGTTTTTAATATTTTTATGGGTAGTTTTTCTGCACTCTAAAAAATGCTGGGCAATTTTTTTAAACCTAAATGCTGGGTTCAAGCTTGTTGGGTCATTTTATTGGGATGTTTTTAATACTTTTACGTATGTGCTGGGTAGTATTTCTGCACTCTAAAAATGCTGGGCTATTTTTTTTTTTTTTTTTATCTAAATCAGCCTTCAGCCTGATGGGTCATTTTATTGTGATGTTTTTTTAAGGTTTTTACCCAGGTGCTGGGTAGTTTTTTTGGGGGGTTTGTAACTAAGCTGCTGGGTCATTTTTAATGCTGGATTATTTTTCCTACCTAAGTCAACTAATTTTTAATTTCCAGCCCATTTTAGGCTAGCAATAAAATAATTTTTAAACAATAGTTGACTGAAATAAAACAACCCAGCATGTTGGGTAAAAACATTTAACCCAACCGGCTGAGTCAAAATAGCCCAGCATGTGTTCTGTCCAATATTTACCCAGTGATGGGTTGCCAAATAACCCAAGTTGGGTTGTTTTTAACCCAGTATTTTTTAGAGTGTAGGTGTATGTGAGTCTCCTCTTTCAGACGAATACAATCTAAGTTATATTAAAAAATATCCTGGCTCCTACAAGCTTTGTAGAGGCAGTGAATGTTTGTTGAGATTTCGAAGCCCAAAAAAGTGCATCATCCATCATAAAAAGAACTCCTCACGGCTCCGGGGGGTTAATAAAGATCTCCTGAAGAGAATCAATGTGTTTTTGTAAGAAAAAATATGTATATTTAAACATCCTATCACATACACTGGAAAGCCGCTCTCTCGTGAACGTGTATGAAAATTAGCAGAAGCTAGATATGATGGTTTATTAAGTTTTAAATATGGCTATTTTTCCTTACACAAATACATTGACTCACTTCAGAAGGCCTTTATTAACCCCTTTTTATGATGGATGGATGCACTTTATTGGACTTCAAAATCTCAACAGCCATTTACTGCCATTATAAAGCTTAGAAGAGTGAGGACATTTTTTTAATATAACTCTGAAAGTATTTGTCTGAGACAATAAAGTCTACCTAGGATGGCTTGAGGGTGAGTAGATTATGGGGTAATTTTCATTTTGGGGTGAACTCTCTCTTTAAAGGTGCGGTCACTTGTTTTAGTTCTGCAAATTTTCCAAAATCTAGTCAAAAATCCAGCAATATCCAGTCATTTCAGTAGGAATCCGACAGACTGTGAATTTCGTGTGAAATTCACAGAGCATAATATAATGCATTACTTCAGGCAAGCATGATTTCATGCTCATGTGACTGTAAGTTGGATGACACATTGAGAGCGAAAGGTGAACAGTGCTTGTTGTTATGTTGTACTCCAACATGACCAAAGTGTTTGTAGTGAACATAATCTTTACTTACAGGAACAGCTTCCAACACTGATGTTGCTGAACCTGTATTATTGTTTCAAGCTGATTTACATTACCAGGAAGTTGATTTTTCAAACAGCAATTCTCAACTTATTACCTCACAATATTGTAAGTGAATTATGAGTTTGTGAAATGCCATTTCAAAAGCAAATGTGAATTTGCTTACACATTTCTTTTTGAAATTAATTTGGAGACTCAAAAGTACATCAGCTCTGCTGTGTCGTCAGCATCGGCATCACATACTCACGACCTGAGCTCACCTGAACTAAGAAGATGATGAGAAAATAAAAATTGGCAATTCTTCTGAACTGCTCAAACAAATTCTTGGGGATGAAGTTCCATATGGTGTACTACAAAAAGAAAACAAAACAGCACAGAGGATTTTACTATCAAATTCCCAACACGAGCAGGGAAACACATGCACATGTGAGTCAAATGACTGTAAGGTTTTTTCACGTTCAAGCTTTTAAAAGCACCTGCGCTTACCTTGGAGGAAATGATCCTGTTGTCTGCAAACCTCTGAGGAATATAATGGCCATGCTGTGGGAACTTGTTTGCTATGTAAACTGTGCGTGTGTCACTCTGATGGGGAGGGTCGAAGCCCTGGAAGAGATGAGGAGAGACGGGTCAGTCAAACAGGCCCGAGACATCAACAACTGCTGTTAAATATTTCACCTACAGCCATAGATAATACAATACTAGCTACTGGTGAAACAGTGATAGAATCTTAGGGCTTATGGAAAACAGTACGCTGAAGAAGCAGCAGAGAGCCTGATGGGAAGGCAAAACGCTCTGCCAAAGTCATTATTAATTCAGTTAGCGAGCAGCCAACAATTCATTACGAGAGGCACTTTCACAGCACATGAGAGCTAAATCACTTACTATTGAACTGCTATTGCTTTCTGACTTTCTCATTGGTCTGCGGGCCAGACGCACATACTGTATGAGGCTCTCTCTCTATGAGCCGAATTCACAAAAATATGTTTAAAAAAAAAAAGTTCTAAAAAAAAGTAAATTCTCTTTGTAAGATGCAATTGCATCTCTTGACAAATTCTTATGGTGTCAAATATTTTCTTTACAACATTGTTTTTAAAAAAAAAAAAAAAAAAAAAAAAAAAAAAAAAAAAAAAAGAAAACCGTAATTATAAAAAGCATGAATGGGCAAAAAAAAAATTATCTTGATAAAATTTTTCATATTAGACAATATTGATAATTATCACACTAAACTTTCACATTTTTATTGCTTTCAGGTTAAAAGACTGATTTCTTCTCCTAAGTTCCAGAACAGTTAATTGTGATTTTTGTTTCAAGTGAATATTTCTCAAATCTTAATTACAATATTAAAACTATGTTTTCAACATCAAAATATGCATGCGTAATCTTAAGTAAAATAATTTTCTACTCGTTTTGCCTAATACAGAAATTATTTAGTTCCTGCATGTTTTTCTAACGAGTGAAATCATTGTTTCAAATCATGAAATAGGTTTGTGTTCCCTGATACAAAAGCACACATGCTATAGCTTAATACCAACTAGTGACTGTGACGGTCGCAATGACAACTGCACCACCGGCAGTACTGCACGTGATGTCACACAATCTATAACAAGGATAAAATACAGTGTTTCTGCAACAATTATTCTGCCGTGGCCGTGTTTAGTGTCCCCGCAGAGAGGAAGAGATCCGTGTTTAAATGCACACAATAGTGTAAATCTTGCAAAGCTTTGGGAAAAGTAATTACCATGAATGTGTCAAGTCAATTCACTTTTTTCTATATTAAAGGGGTCATCGGATGCCCATTTTCCACAAGTTGATATGATTCTTTAGGGTCTTAATAAAAAGTCTATAATATGCTTTGGTTAAAAAATATTCTCAGTGGTTGTGTAAAACAACACCCTTTTTACTTTGACAAAATCAGCTCTGCAAAAATCATCTTATTCTAAGGGGTTGTTCCTTTAAATGTTAATGAGCTCTGCTCACCCCGCCCCCTCTTCTCTCTGTGGAGTGACGAGCCTGTTTACTTTAGCCGCATTTAGCCACTAAACTTGTTAACTAGCACGTTATCAGGAAAGGTGATTGCAGAGATTCATAAAAAAAAACCCTTATACTCACTTCTGCTGTAAGTGAAGTTGGATCACGAATGATTTGCGCGAACATAGACGGATTTATGTAGATCAGGAGGAGCGTTCCCTTCACAAACAAACGTAATCTACTGCATCTTCAGCGGCTCAGATGTCAGGAGTAAATGACGACCATTATGTTCATTATTACATCGAGCAACAAAACACCTCAGTTGCTTAATCAGAGAAATTCTTGTCTAACTTACAGCCCTGCTCCGGCATCGAAACAAAGAGGTCGGACTGTTACAGCTGATCTGAGGTAAGAGCTCATGTCAATCAACTATCGTGGGAGCGGCCTCCGTGGGTGTGACACCACAATGACAGGCATCTGAGAATGGCTCGATTTGAAAAAGGGGATATTATTTTTACAGATTAATTAAAAACCACTGCATGGATTTTTATCATTATAGGGCAGATTTGTACATACACTGCCAACACACATTAATATTCAAACAACATGAAAAAGTGAACTTAGCATCCGATGACCCCTTTAAGAACATGGGTTGAAGCTCTTAATTTTGCACTCTCAAAGTGCATTAGATAGAAGAATTTAACTTCAAAATAATTTAACTTTAAAATATACAAAATGTGCATATATTGTATTTTTTCATCAAAACATGTTCTTCACCCAATAAATTCACTGAATATCTCACCTTCAGGGATTCAAGACAAAGTAGGAGGTTATCCTAACCTAAGTGGTTATTTATGGCAAATATTACTAACATTAATTTCAGAAACTCAATTTTTCCAGACGTTTTGCCTTTAGAACGATCCAGTGATATCAATATACACAACTCAAGTAAGGGTAAAAATTTTCCCACACCGATTTAGCTCATGTTCAAGTTGGTCGCAGTGTTGACCAACAGGAAGATGCTTGGTTTGACAGTGACTTCCTTGTGAAATGTGCTTCATTCATCACAGACAAAGGACCTGTTTTTCAATACAAATTTTCATTGAAATTAAATGTTAGGAATATTAAATATTCCTCATTTATTCTTAAGTTTACTAAGTCTTAAGAATCCTTTGTAAATCCAGGCCCAGATTCCTGGAGTGGTTGAATTTCCTCTAACTTAACAGCATGTAATGGCTTGGGTTTGTGGAACATGTGACGGCCCTTTGCATAGACACAAACTCTCAGTTCACCTAGTGCTTTATGCAAATGCGTCTCCAGCAGCACACTGGAAATATTCTCTCCAACTCTTAACCTTGGGTCTCTGACAGATGGTGTTTGTACTGAGCGTCTTCCATTGACTCTTGCCAAGAGGAGGCTGAGAAATCTCCTTCCTGTATATTACACGGCCACGTCACCCGACCCCATTGGCAACACGTGCGTTCAATTACAGTCTGAATCCTTTGACTGAACCTTTGTGTGTTTCCGTCCCATTTCCCCTCTGCACTTTCCACGAGACGCTGGAACTCATTCTGTGTGCCAACATCAACATCTTGTGCCATTTCATTCAAAACTGATGCCACTGATGCTCACTCTCTAAGTTGGAGTGCATCTCAACATTATGAATTTTGTCATACAGTAGGCCAAAACTACTCAACAAAGACAACACCATAATTACAAGTAGTGGACTTAAACACAACTGCAAAATATCTTTAACAGTTTACCACAAAACATTCACATATACACCAAAGGTTGTGCTTTTGCTATAAAGGCCCCAACATAATTGCAGACAGATCGAAGAATGAATAAGTGCCACATGAAGGTGTTTTGGAGTTAATTTTGGTGGCCTGAACTGCTTACTAAAGCAAACTTTCCTGACGACTTTGTAACATGAACTTCCCAGAAAACTTCATGGCAGCTGTTAAACATTTTCAAGCTCCCTTGGGTCCATGTTGACTATATAATCACCAGCCATTTCTGTTGTTTGTTGTGTTATTGAGAGAAAAGTGCACAGAACATTTAAAATGTTAATAAAACATAAGTAGTGATGCATATTTTCTTTTGTATAGGCACCCCATTGTAAAACAAATATGAGCCGCTGGGCGAGGCCAATGGCCTCACACCTCAAGCCATGAGACCAAAAACCATGCTGCTTTTTTAGGCCCCGATCACACCGAACGTGTTTTTTAGTTCTGAAAGCACGAGGCGCACCGCACTGCCTTTTTCTGGTGAAAAAGAGCAGTGCGTTGCGGTTTTTTATGTTGCTAGGCAACCATCAAATCAGCCGTCCTGTCAATCTAATCAAAGGATTATAGCACGAGCACTCTAAAATCTTTGGTTTTTAGCTCTTTAGTAAACTGTCATATCAGCAAAAATCTCAAAAAAAACAGCTCCGGGTAACCCGCGATAGACACCAAAAGTTTCTCCTCCATCACTGCAGTCTCCGGACTTTTTAGGCAACTGTAAAACTTTCGTCATCACAATGGAAGGCCCGCCTCTCCATTAATTCGATTGGACAATGGAAAAAAATCGCGATGACGTCGGGCGCTTTTCCGCTCAGAGTTGCTTTTTTTTTTTTTCAACTTCAGGCGCTCAGAGTGCTCCGGCAAAAAAGCGAGGCGCAGCAGGCGGTAAACGCGAGGCGCCCGCGGTGCACAAATAGCACGCATAACGCTCACTGCTCATACAAAACAATTTTAAAAAATTCGCCTCTCACTGCAAAAACGCGTTCGGTGTGATCAGGGCCTTACTGTCGGACCAACGCTACTCGCCCTCTCTGAAGCAAACCTTATACAATATTACCGCTTTTTCGTTTCATGCCATCTTTAAATACTCCTCTAAACACATCTTTATGTTGAAAGATGTTGAAATGTTCACAAACAGCACATTTGCACTGATATTTCGAACATCTGTTTTAAGAATTACTCATTCAGGACTTTACACAAATGCAAAAGTTTTACTTTCACTTTCAAATTAGCAGCAATTCAGCATCTAGCAATTGTTTGTTTTCAGTTTGAGTTTTCCCTTTTTTCCACGCTCTCCTTCTGTAAAAGCGCTGTGCACATTTTACTTTCACTTTCAAATTTGCGGCAATTCAGCGTCAAGCAATTGTTTGTCTTTAGTTCGTTTGAGTTTTCCCTCGCTTTCCTTCGGTAAAAGCGCTGTGCACATTTTACTTTCACTTTCAAATCTGTGGCAGTTTGACATCAAGCAACTGTGTTTTTAGCTTGTTTGAGTTTTCCCTCTTTTCTTCACTTTCCTTTGGTTTTAAGTAGCCTGTAAAAGCATTGTGCACATTTTATTTTCACTTTTAAATTAGCGGCATTAACGTAACAAACTTTTATTAACAAAACGAATAACAACACACCATGTTATATCCCTAATATAAAATAATAACTTACACAAAGTTTAAATATACAAAACTGAAAATCAGTAAACACTATGCAACCAAATAAATAAGAAACACAGAACGTTTAGAAGCAAAACGAATAAGAAAGCTTGGAAGCACGGCATACACCTTTATGCAATTTAAAATAAAAAATTAATTACACAGTTTAAATAATTAAAATTCAGCAAACACAGTGGAACCAAATAAGTATGAAACTTCAACCATCACCTTAGATAAATGGCAAAAGTCAACAGGCTTTTCAAAATACAAAATATTTTTAAAACAGGCAATTTTGCATTTCATTTGAAACTCTTCTGCCATTGTCTTGTCTTTCTGACCTCTCTCTTCTTGTCAGTCAGCTTGACTCTGTCTCTTCAGGTGATAACTGAAATGCGATACGACTGTTGTTCAGCACACTGCATTGAGCAGCCGCATTCAGTTTTAATTGTATTGTCTGTTCTCTAACTGAACTAAATTATTTTTATTACTATAAAAAACAAAAAATCAAGTCAAATCAAAACAACAAGCTCTTCTTCGGGTGACTGAAGCACATACCGCCATCTACCACGTACTGTTTAATAAATAAGCAACCTAAGCCATGTAGCACAAATGTACGAAAATGAAATCAAACACATGGGGAAACAATCCCTCACGAAAATTAATGCCATGATCATATGAATTTAAGACTTGCTGCTCTGATTTAAGATGTTTTCAAGGCCGATTTAAGATTTTAAGACCCATGCAAACCCTGAATAATTGATTAAACGTAAAAAGAAATTTCTCAAATGACATCAAAAATTAGTTTTGAGCAAAATAATTGTGATTTTCAGTTTAACGGGATTAACCACAAAATTCTACATCGACTTAACTGAAATTTACAAACTTTTTAAAACTAAAACTTCAAGCCAACACAGCATAAGTTGACTAAAAAGTACACAAAAACAAAAACCATTATACTACAGACAAACACTATAGTTGTAAGGCAGCGTAACTAACTGACTTGGAAATTCACAGCTTGTGTCAATATATTCTGACATTGAAGAAGTACAAAAAAAAAAAGTTTTATTATTTAAAAAAAAAAAAAAAAAAAAAAAAATTCAGATGGATGTTTGACATGGTATCCAGTCTATACTGTGCAAAACTAACATCATCTGTGCCGTGTGACTCTGCTCTTTCCGTTGTGTGTTAATAGCAAAATACGTTTCCCTCATGTGCTAATAATCCACATTATACAGATAATGAAACAGACTCTAATAATTCAGCACAACAGCAGAACAAGACGGCTAATCAAGTATATCAAATTAATTGCAGAGAAAGTGATGCCGTATCTCGTCTCAGAGCTGATCCTTACACAGAAAAGCCTGTAAAAATCCACTGCGGTGCCCAAAGCAGAGTGAGAGCGACAAATAAATCTGAGGCACAGCTGTGTGACGCTTCCTCCCTTTTGCTGCTGTGTGGCTAAATTTACTCTTAATTCAGAGTTATTTAACAAAGGCAGTTTGAGAGGGCGCTCATCTGCTCTGCGTATTACGTAACAGTCTGTGACTTTCAGTGTGAAGAATGAGTCTGGCGCTCCACTAAAGCACCTTTAATTAAACATTCATTTGGGACGGGGCAGCTAATGAGAGGTAGGCCATCACTGACTCACAGCCACTTTCTTATCCTGGAGTGACCTGTCTGAAAGCCCACATGAGATCCTAAACATCAGCATCTCACACACTCACAGCAGATGGTTTAGCGCGAAACATCTGGTTGGTCTAATAAATCAAATAAGTTGTTAGGCATTTTGATGATATTCTACACTATCTCTGAATATTTAACGTTTAATTACAGAAACACTGACACTGAGAAAAAGCTGCTTTTGGTGGATCTACTGTAAATGATGATGAATCATTTTAATGCCAGAATACATGTGTCATGCTCTGTATAAAGGATGAGACTCATCAGCACAAAAACGCTTAATTTGACAGTAAAACGTCAAGTGTAATGGCAAATTCAGTTAGTATTTGTGTCTTACTTGTTTATTAAAGTCTCTATTCCCAGAAACAAACACTTTCTTGGCTATTAGTGCTAAGAAATAGCCGTTTCCTTTGCTAATGAATGGTTGTGAGGTTACTCAGTACATTTAGTACATTCTCATTCAATCTGTGATGTGGAAATGCTTTGAAGATGGAAAACGTGTATTTTTGTATTTGCCAAATGGCATTTTTACTGCTATATCAACAATATCAAGATTTCAACAGTTCAACTATTGTGACATTGCAGCAAGGCTGCCACGATTCCTCATTTCTATTCGAGTGTTCGATTTAAAATCCTCGATTGCGTTTTGCCCGTGTTGAGTAATCAACAAAATACCGGAAGTGGTGCATTGCATGTATTAAACCCATTTAAAAATCATAATAATGCCTAATGCTATTGTGAATTTACAAACACTACAATTCAATTAAATGAATATATGTGATGCAGGTTAAATATACGCACTTTTATTATTTCCAAGCACGTTGTTTTCGTATGTGCGTCTCAGATTAGCTCCATTCAAAGTAAATGCTGCTCCACACAAAACAGGGTTCAACACTAAGGATTTTAAAATTTTTACTTGCCCGGTCAAAATTTTCACTGGCCCTGCCACAAAAAAAAATAAATTATTGCTGTTATCATTGTTTTTGACTCATGTTTCTTTTATTTTAATAAATAAGCTTATATGACACCAAAATTGTACACACCAAATAAAATGTACAATTCTCAATTCTATGTTCGATACCACACCTAAACCTACTAGCCTAACTAAAGTTCAAACATTATGTTTGTTGAAAAATTCTTTTAATATCATTAATATTTTATTATAAATGAAAAGATGCTTTAGGGAAAAACAGCAGACATTCATATAACCCCCCCGTTTCAAAATTTAGGATAATATTTCCAATATTTTGCACATTGTGAACCGTGATCTTGCTCTGCCTGCTACAGTATTTTTTCCTCTTTGCATTCATCTTCAGTGTCTCTGGCCTTGGTTAATGGATGTTTAAAGAGTTCGTAATATTTCCAAACATGACTAAAAAATGACTGCCCGAAACTGAGATCGGTTGAAATATGTCCTGTCGATCTGTACTCCACTGTATAAATTAAGTATGGATTGATCATTGTTAAAGCTACAAAGCTAATCGTCAAGACCAGTATTTACACATTTGTAGGCTAGTCCATCAGAGACGCGTCTCTCTGTGGTCGCTTGAAATGTTAAATTAACAAGGTTTAAAACCACGTGCAAATGATAAACTTTCGTGATGATGCGGCAGTGGCCCGATCGGGCCAGTGACAAATTTTCTACTGTCCGAGCGTTTTTCGGGCACTTCTTAGTGTCAAGCCCTACAAACTGTTATTTACATGTGTAAAGTGTCTTAAACTCCATCTGTGCATGTTGTTGTGAGTTTGAGTATGTTATAACGTTCATCTGGGAACGCAATGTGCGCTATTTCATCAGATTTGTAAGGTAAATGATTTATAAACCTACCCAAACACAGGAGAATACATCATTATCTTTCTCAATATGCCAACTGTTCATCGCAATTTCAAAATAAAAGTTTAAACCCTCACTCTGAGTTCAGACATTTTGACCTTCACATATTCAAGAAATGACAGTGGCTGTAGCTTTTCTATCATAAAGAAATGGCCAATTATTAAAGATTAAGTGGACATTTAAATGAAATGTTGTTTAGTTAATATTAAACAACGATTAGATCACGCAGTTAAGTGCAAAAACAATTGTTTTTTGGCACCCTCTGCAGTCATTCGTTTTAATGCACAATGTATGTTAACTCTATTGTTTATAATACATTATGTATTTTAACAGTTCTCTACAACAAAACCACGATTAATTGCTTTTTATACTTTATTTGAACTAATTATTATTGCCTCATTGCTGTATTTTAAGTCATTTTAAAAGCTATTGTTCACTTAGGTCTATTTTTATTACACACACACATAAAACAATTATCTGAATCCTCGATTAATCATTAGAATAATCGTCAGATTACTTGATTACCAAAATAATTGTTAGCCCTATATTGCAGCACAAACTAATAAGCTACTGAGAACATGCCTTTATCTAAAGAGTTAAATATTAATATAAATATATTAAATGAAAACAACCATTGATCATACATAAACGGTTTTGTTCAAGTAATTACTTGAGTAAACAGTACAAAACAAAGATTGGCTTGCTCAGTATTGTCATTTGTCATTTGCCTAATAGACAGCAGAAAAGATATAGACGTCTCAGTTTTTCAGCGGCCTTGTTCCCTGAAGTATTTTTTCTACAAAACAAAAAAAGGGCTTGAAAAGTGGACAAAACCCCCCCAAAGGTGCATAACTGTGTACTTAAAAGAGCAGGTCATATGGGTTTTCGAAAACGATCTTTTTTGCAGTTTGTAACGTAGCATTGTCTTCAACATCTAGCAATTGTTTGTTTTTAGTTTATTTAATTTTTTCCTCTTCTCCTCTCTTTACTTCGGTAAAGCGCCGTGCACATTTTACTTTCACTTTCAAATTAGCGGCATTAACGTAATTGAACAAACTTTTATTAACAAAACAAATAATACACCATGTTATATGCCGAATATAAAATAATAACTTAAGCAAAGTTTAAATGGGTACACAAGACTGAAAATCAGTAAACATTGTGTAACCAAATAAATGAGAAAAGTAAAACGTTTATTAGCAAAACGAATAAGAAAGCTTGGAAGCACAGCATAGGCCAACACCTTGATGTAGAAAAAAAATTAAAAATAAATTTACACAGTTTAAATACAAATCAGCAAACACTGCGGAACCAAATAAATATGAAACTTCCACTATCACCTTAGTTAAAAAAAAATTTCAGGAGCTTTTGCATTTCATTTTGAAACTCTTCCGCCATGGTCTTGCCTTTCTCTCCTCTCTCTTCTTGTCAGCCAGCTCAACTTATCTTTAGTTTGTGATTAGCTCACCTCACCTCTTATCTGACAAGTTTTCGGGTTTGAGTCGTTCGTTCATCATGTGACAGCACCATAAGATGAACGACTCGAAAAACCCAAAGACTTGAAACAGGTCAACTAATTCCAGTACAGAACCTAATAGGATGTTGCGCATGCACGACTGAATGAATCACTCCCCCGAGACAACTCGTTCTTCCCGAGTCACATTATAGATTTGTTCAAAATGAAAGAATCATTCAAGAACGACCATTATTAATTTGTAGCATCGTGGACGCACATCCCAGAGCTTGTGCTACACAAGCATTTGTGCTTAAAGTATACACATTTTTATTTTTTCGAAAAAAAAAAAGACTGATCGTTTCTCTAGATAAGACCCTTCTTCCTCAGCTGGGATCATTTCGAGCCCTTTGAAGCCGCATTTAAAGTACATTTTGGAAGTTCAAAATCGGGGCACCATATCAGTCCATTATATGGAGAAAAATCCTGAAATGTTTTCCTCAAAAACCATAATTTCTTTACGACTGAAGACAGAAAGACATGAACATCTTGGATGACAAGGGGGTGAGTAAATTATTTGTAAATTATTGTTCTGGAAGTGGACTTCTCCTTTAATAACAATTAAAAATGACACAGAAATATAAAAATACTGATTTAAAGATACATTACATTTTTAGATACAAGAACATAGAAGACCACGTATACTTTATTACTGTTTTACTGTATTTATTATCAAATAAATACACCCTTGGTAAGCGGAAGAGACTTCTTTCAAAAACATTAAAAATTCTTAATTATTCCAAACTTTTGACTGGTAGTGTATAGAAACAATGCATTTGACATTTATTGCAAAATATATACAAAAGTGATTAAGCAGTTTGAAAGAATAGAGGCACTGACCGCATTACATCATTCGCAGTGATTCATGGGAGTGGGCGCCTGTGAAAGTGCTCTTTTGGCTTTCTGATTCGTAATTTGGTTCTTCAGAATAATGGTGATGCATCCAGTTTCTGATTTTTTTAATTATTTAATAAAATACGTTGATATAATGCTGGCTGACGGCTTTAACAAAAGCCTGTAACATCGATTATCAACCCTGTAGACAGTAGGTCTGTCTGGTTCGTAAGTTATTATTAAAGAGTCACGGACTGCCTTTTTTTTTTTTAATGTTATACTGTTCTCAGAGGTCCACTTACAAGATTTTAATATCAAAAACATCATCATTTTAAAATAATAGGCTCGTCTGTCCTGTTTTTGACCCTCACCATCTAAGTGCTCGGTTTGGTTTACTCAGAAGCAAACGCCCACTGCTACAACTGGCTAACAGTTTGAAAAGGACATCCCTGTGCCCACCGATGTCACATTTTGCATGTCTGTCTGACGGCCTACATCCTTCACAGATAGACGCTGCTGTGATTCAGGTTAAAAACATAAATACTCAGTACATCTCAAACTATCTGTAAGAGACCATCTGAGGCAGCATTATCTTTTAGTTTCAATTTCTCATCAGCTTGATTCAGAATCCTGAATCGAACTGTGCTTTGTTTGAAAACGAATCCGCGGTTAAACGAATTGAACAAACGACCAGGTTCTTCTTAAAACAGTCTGTAACTAGGTTAAAAATAAACTTCATCCACTCTTTCCTAATCAGAAGGAATGCAATGCAAAGACTGTGTTTTTCCACAACTTGGCACTGTACAGCAACTTGTTATACTCAGAGCCATCTTTATCCTTTGGTTACTGAGTAAACCTGTGTTAGACTCGCTCGTTATTTACCTACTACAAGTGCAAATATAAACAGGTGTTCATCTGATTCTGCAGACGCAGGCTTTTGTCACACTATGACTTCAATTAGCTGTTCTTAGAGTAACGCCCAAAGTATACTTCATTTTTGTACACATATGCTATTGAAGGTCTTAGGGATGTGACGTGAGGAATTTTTCACACCAGTTTATCAAAACTGGTATTAGCAGGAACCCATGGGGTGGGGTTTTAGATGTTTTCACTTTTACTTTCACTTTTGAATTCGCAATCATGGTGTCACATTTTACAAGAAATAAGATAAACATACCAACATATGCCATGATTTATGTACAGTTGAGATCAAAAGTTTACATCCCCCTTTCAGAATCATTAAAAATGTTAATTATTTGACCAAAATAAAAGGGATCATACAAAATGCATGTTATTGCTGATTTACTACTGACCTGAATAAGATATTTCACATAGAAGATGTTTACATATAGTCCACAATAGAAAATAATTACACTTATTTAATAATACTGTGTTGTTACCTGAATAATCCACATTTGTGTGTGTTTGTTTAGTGATAGTTGTTCATGAGTCCATTGTTTGCCCTGAACAGTTAAACTGCCTGCTGTTCTTCAGAAAAATCCTTCAGGTCGCACAAATTCTTTGGTTTTTCAACATTTTTGTGTCATTGAAACCTTGCCAACAATGACTGTATGATTTTGAGATCCATCTTTTCACACTGAGGACAACTGAGGGACTCATATGCAACTACTACAGAAGGTTCTAATGGGGGTGTAAACTTTTGACCTCAACTGTATGTTAAAGCCACCACACTAGCCATTAATTTTAATTGTAAGAGATGTAGACATTTATCTTTACAAAAGCATCATGGAGAGCCGCTACTGAGATACTTCTGAAACCGAAAAGAGCAGCAGCGCACCAGGTATAAACACAAGAACTGACTAGAGTGGCCACGATCCGCCCCGCAGACTTGTGCAGTGTAAATAAGGGGTTATCCAAGCTTTAATGGCAAGGATTGTGTAACCAATGCTTGTGTAAGCGGCCACATATGAGGTGTTTTTTTTTTAGAAGATTGAAGAATGATTATGTGACTTTATGTACACAAGGTGACCTGTAAATGTGAAAAAAACAAAAACAAAACAAACCAAAAAAAAAAAAAAAAAAAAAAACAGTTTTCATTGCAGTTTTGGCAAAATATTCCTTTTTCAAATTGCCTGAAAAACCACCTCATGCAAGATTAAAAGCTTTTATGCGATATAGTAAGATTTAATTTTCTACTGTGAAACAACGGGCCAGTGCTGCCACCTTGTGGAAAAACTGATTAGTGCAAAACACTAAAAAAAAGTCAAAGTGCGACCTGCGTGTACAAATTATGCATGGTCAGATATGCATGTAGCATTTTGGTGATGAAATTTGCATCACATGTTCTTTACGCGGAAACCAAAGTATCCACCTTTTTCTTCCTGTAAGAAATAATGCCATTTGTCAATTTCAAGGGTCTGGCTTTTGGTTTCATGTGCGTTTTTTTTTTTAGCTGATATTGCAAATTGTTGTCTTACCATATTATTTTAATTATGATCACACTTGTTTGTAGTGCAAGCAGTTTTACAGTTTACTGCACGTTGTTATTCTTCTCATTATTTCCCTAATGAGCCGGAAGGCTCATTAGCTCATTATCTTACTTCTTATCCCATTGGCTTACTTCTGTGTTAAAGAAAAAGGTGGACACTTTGGCATTAACAACACAATTTTGAGTTGTGAAACTTACAGGATGTTTTTATACTTCAGTGACCTCTTATGTGTCACAAGATTTGATTTCTCAATTCAATTCAACACCTCCATGAAGAAAATTGTATTTTTGCTTCAGGACCCGACTATTGCACTCTATTAGGCTGCTGCTACATTTCAAGATGCAATGCACACAACCCAACATGATGACATAGACCAGATGACCCGCCTGTTTACATTTACATACCTACTTTGGTTACACCAGACCAAGAAGTGCATTTTGCCACTAACTGAGTGCCACCAGCACTCTACACAGAACATGAGCAGCTATTAATAAAATAAAATAAAATATTAACTGAACAGCCACATCTACACTCAATACACTCACTGGAATAAACATTGCATTAAAAATGCATATACTCTGCATTAAATATATATGTATTGACTGATTATGAGTTAGGCGGGTGTGGGCTGGAAGCAGCTGGTATGGCAGCAGATGAGCTTGTGTAAGATGACGTTGGCAACCGAAAAGCAAACAGACTGCAGATCACATTAGGCTTTAGTGCTCTGCCCTGACTCTAAGCCCTGCCATAACAAGACACTTCCCATGACTCACTGAAACATGAAGAAACATAAGTAGCCTTGTGTAAATTAGGGTGTAAGGAGGAAGGAACAAAACATTGAGAGAAGATCACATTAAGGGAAATGTCTTCAACTCAGATAAGATCTGTATGAACATCCACTCAACGCAATACAACAACACCTAGATTATTTTCCAATTCTGAAAAGAAGAGTGGTTGCTTGTGCAAAGTTCACAACAGCAATGCTAGGATGTTGTGGGTGGTTTGTAGGTGGTTGTTTACAGGCCCAATTGGAAAAAGAGCCCACCTCAAACATCTGTGCCATCTGTCCCAGTTTCCAAAAAGTATATGTACCTGTAAATACAGCTCAAGATCATCTACCTGCCATTATTCACCGGCATACTTTTCTGTTCATCATTTTCCCAAAACATGCAACATTGGAATAAATCAATCTGCAGACAAGCAAATACACGGATTTGTAACATGATGCCTGAGTTTCATAAATATAAATCTGCAAACAATACATAGAGCACACATACTGATTCCTGTATTCATACAAAAGTGTCAGGGCGCAAAAACCACACTCTAAAAAACAAACAAAAACACAATTTGTGGAGTCAACTTAAAATAATTTGTTACCCTGCTGCCTTAAAATGTAAAGTTCAGTCAACTCAAACAAGTCTAGTCAACTTGAAATGTTACGTTGTAGTAAGTGACAACTTGGATTAAACTGGCTAAACAAAAAATGTGGTTTGTTAAACTTAAAAGCTGGGGTTGTTACCCAGATGCCTTAAAATTTTGAGTTGAATCAACCCAAATATCTAAGTTGTCACTTAGTCCAACTTAACATTTCAAGTTGACTAAACTTATTTTGAGTTGACTGAACTTAAAATTTTAAGGCAGCCAGGTAACAAATTATTTTAAGTTGACTCAACAAATTGTTTTTTGCAGTGCATTTAAAGGAATAGTTCACCCAAAAATCTAAAAATGTCATGTAAAAAAGGGATTCTTCATCAGATTTGGAGATGCATAGCATTTCATCACTTGCTCACCAATGAATGGTGAGCAAGTGAATGGGGGCCGTCAGAATGAGAGTCCAAACAGCTGATGAAAACATCACAATAATCCACAAGTAATCCACACCACTCCAGTCCAGCAATTAACATCCTAAGAAGCCAAAAGCTGCTTGTTTGTAAGAAACAAAACCATCATCAACACATTTTTAACCCAAATTTGAGTCCATAGTCAATAATATTGCAATAATAGTAGAGAAATCTGCACAGATCAAGTACCGTTTACAAGCCAAAACAGTCCAAAACAGCTCTAAACAAATATATTGGTGGATTTTGATGTGAGAGACAACAGGAGATGGAGTTTTTCACTGGAGGAAGCATTATTATTAGGGCTGTCAGTTTAGTTTAGCTATGAAAAAAAATATACTGGTGCAAAAAAATGCCTCTGTAAGTGTTTTGTCTCATATTTATATATATATATCACATCCCACGATATCACACAGGCAGCAAGAGCAATATTTCACGAGTGCTGATTTTGTTCCGATCTATCACAAGCTTAAATGGGATTTTATACAACAGTTCAGTAAATAAAACGTTGATATTGTGTTATATTTTTAAACACAATATTATGTTTTGGCTCAATTTTGCAGAGAACATATTACCTTTAAAACCATAGCAGAATTATTGCGCTTCTCTGAGCGTTTAGTTTCTGAATGAATCCGCATTTTGAACAAATCATGTGAATCAATGATTCAAAGACCCATTCATAAAGAGAATGAATCAGCCGTTTTAACAAATCAAATGAATGACTTATAAAGACATTTACCACCACCTGCTTGCAGATTTAGTTTGTTATTTAAATTATTATTTCATTAAAAAATATTAATAATAAAAATAAAAACTAAAACATTAAAGGGATAGTTCACCCAAAAAAATCTAAATTCTTTCATTGTTTACTCGCCCTCATGTCGTTTCAAACCTATCTTTTGTGGGAAATAAAAAAAAGGTATTTTGAAGACTGTTGGTAAAGCTGTTTTGGTCACCAATGACTTGCACGGTATGAAAAAAAATACTGAGATGTTTCTCAAATGATGTTTTACGTTGCAGCCTAAATGTTTGTGTGTAATAAATTGTATGCTAAATATAAAATATTTCTTTCTAAAGCTACTATTTTCAATATCTACTTTCTACATTCTCATTTAACACAATAATAGCTTAAAATGATCTTTTGTGGGTATTTTCACAGCCAAATTTAGTTTGCGATTAATTTGTTTAATCAAAACATCATGTCATTAATTAGTTTAAAAATTTAATTGACTGACAGCACTAATTATTATGGATTACAAACTCATATTTTAGCCAGAAACAATGGTTTAAATGTTAGAAAAATATCTTGATGGATTTGTTTCTTACAAACATTCATCTTTTGGCCTGACAAGATGGTGTGGATTAATTGTAGATTACTGTGATGTTTTTAAATCGGCTGTTTGGACTCTGATTCTGACGGCACCCATTCACTGCAGAGGATCCATTGGTGAGCAAAGGATGCAATGCTGCATTTCTCCAAATCTGAGGAAGAAACAAACTCATCTAGATCTTGGATGACCTGAGGATGAGTAAACTTTCATTTTTGAGTGAGGTATTCCTTCAAATCAATTTGGTTGTATTAATTGTTGCAATAAAAAAAGTCACTGAGCATTTAATTTACATGTATTTTGTAAAGTATCCAACTTAGGATCAATGGGCTTGCCTTGACACTCCAAGGTTAAATTTAGGATGTGCAAAAAAGGGTGTAAATGACAGAGGAACTGAATCCACAAGGTTGGTAGTGAAAAAGTGACCACAACACCTGAACTACAACACGAACAACAGACAATAAGCTCTCACTGGATGATTGTTTGACAGGAACAATTACAAAACTACCAAATGAGGGAAGTTCTGAAAACTACTGAAGTGCAAAACTGCTATTTCAGCTTTTGCCGTTACAAAATACACCAATTACTCAGTACAAGCTCAATGGGGAAAAAGTCACCTAAAATATGTCAAACACAAAAATGCGGTTTTGCTCATGTGGTGGTTTCCATCTCCACTCTTAATACTCAAATGCAAGTTTGCAGCCACAGGGCAGGAATGTCTAAAACAAGACCAGATCTAAACAAACCTCCTGTGACGTGATGCCAACAGCATTAGGCGTTCGTTACAACGAACAAGATAAGATATATTAGCTGTTTACTTTTTATACCCAAACCTTATCTAGTCTAATATTATCTGTTAATTACTGTAAGCCAGCTGAGAAGAGCATGTCATCAAAATAAGGAAATGGTGCACTTCAAACACGTATCTTCAACTGAAAAAACCCCCCAAAAAACAGTAAATTTACAAATCAAAGGTTAGCTTAAAAATGAACACAACAGGCCCAAACACTGGGGTGTAGATGCACAGTAGCCAATAAATAAATGAAAAATAATACTAAAAAAGATCAGTTATCTACCTAAATATCTCAAAATCATCACACATGGCCATGTAAAACATTCTTGCAACATAACTACATAAGTATTCTCCTACATTAGGGTTTACTAAAGATATTTCTTCCCAAACTGCTACTGTACTGAATAAAAACCACGTTTATTAAAACTGCAAAGTACCCAAAGTACCTAAAATATCCATTTTGTAAAGTGTTTTTACATTACGAGAGCATTTTATAGTGTATGTATGTATATATATATATATATATATATATATATATATATATATATTAAGACATCATCATTATAGCTTGACTATAAAAAACAAAAATCTAATTAATAACAAAAAGAGTATCTGTACACCCAAAAAAATCTTATTTGCGAAAATACACTTAACTGTATACGAAGGTGACATTTTAGTTGTTTCATGAAAAACTAAACGATAATATGTGACTCTAGACCTGTCTTAAGTAGCACAGCTATACTGATAGCAATAGCCAACAATACACTGTATGGGTCAAAATGATTGAATTTTCTTTTACGCCAAAAATCATTAGGATATTAAGTAAAGACCATGTTCCATTAAGATATTTTGTAAATTTCCTACCGTAAATGTCAAAATTACATTTTTGATTAGCAATATGCATTGCTAAGAACTTCATTTGGACAACTTCAAAGGCGATTTTCTCAATTTTTTTTTGCATCCTCAGATTTAAGATTTTCCAATGTGTATCTCAGCCAAATATTGTCCTATCCTAACAAACCATACATCAACGGAAAGCGTATGTATTCAGACATCTCAGTTTCAAAAATATTGACCCTTATGACTGGTTTTGTGGTCCAGAGTCACACATCTGACAGCTCCAGATTACTAATACATCATATGACAGACGAACAACACTACAGGGGAATTTTGCCTGCATATTTTAGATATCTAAACCAGTTTTTCTCTTTTGATTCATGTTAATCATATGAAGTCAAAAAGCCAACCTCAACAGTTGCTGTCAAACTTTTTCCAATATTATTAAACGCAGAAAAAAATATTTTTGAAACTGCAGGAGTTAAAACAAAACAAACTACACAACTGTCAGAAAGAAGGAAACAAATAAATCAACAAACAAACACACAAACAAAAACAACCCGCAATCACGAGGGTCTGCAGGTGAGCCGCTTCCCTCCAAAACGATTTAAAAACAAAACCGTTAAATTGACTCTTCATTCGTGCTCTCAATAACGTCATATCTGACCACCTGCTGCAAAAAAAAAAAAAAAAAAAAAACTAAACGGACGACATATTACAAAACACAAACCGTTTAATTTTAAGCGAAACGCCGCCGTGCCTTTATTAAATCCAATTTAATTCGTTCCGAAACGGTTTAATTAGCCAGACATTACACGCTAGCCTTAAGCTAACTCAATAACGAAACTTACCAAAACGCCGCGGCATCAAAACAATGAAGCAAACCGATAGTGTGATGTGAAAACAGTTTAAATGGCTCGTACCAGCTGCTGTCGGATCCAGCGAATCATCCTGTCTCGAGCTAGCGCAGTGAGCTAGCCCGCTCCACCGACACAAATCCCCGCAGCATCAATAAAACCGCTTCCCCTGGCGCGTCCTGCTCTCCGCATTACAGTGCGAACGAGTGAACGCCGTGAGCGCAAAGACCCCGGCCCATTCTGCTACTCGAACCCAATGCGGCGAACTGAAAACGCGGACACAAACACACACACACGGACTGCGTTTGACTGAGATGACTTCTGACTGACAACATCCCGGAAGTGACGTCACCCCGGCCCGAGCACATCAACGGTTCGAAGTTGTGTCACAATTGCTACAGGAATTCCACGGTCTGCTAACATGCATTTAAATACTGACGTGAGTGTGTTTTGTTTCAGTGTTAACTTACGGTAATCACATTTTCATCGACTGAAATACAAGCACTGGTATTCCTGACACATAATGAAGAGGTAAGACAAAAATGAAGATTATGTCATCATTTACTCACCCTCAGGTCCCTTCACTCCCACTTGATGTTGTGTGGAAGGTATACGGTGCAAATAAAAACTCCATGACACTATTATTAAGCATACATATTAATTATTCATTTATAATTCAAAGAGGAGAAATGTGTATAGGTTTGAAATGGAGAGAGAATTCCAATTTTAAAATTGTAAGAATGAATTCGATTCGATTTTGGTGAGTAAATACTGACATCATTTTCATTTTTTTGGTGAGCTATATTATGGAATATTCCATTTAAGGTTTATTGCGAGCCTTCAAATAACGTGAACAGAATGCAATTATCATAACGCAATAAACTGCTATTATTGGATAACTTTATCACATCCTTATCACTGAAATAAGACCACAAGTATCCAAACACTGTCAATGTCATATTTAGCTATTTACATAACCCTGATAAAAGTAATGACACAGGATTATTAAAATAGTAAAACACCTAGTGTTTTAAAAGCAATAGATATCTCAATAAAAAGCCTTCAAAGCACTACGTATATTTTTCTGTTTTGACAGAATGATTGTAATGATATAGTGGCATTACAGGGAACAGATGCAGAGATTATGCCATTCCAGTGGTTGACGCTGCACTGAAGCCTGTACATACTGCATTAATCTGTCAGAGAGCTCTGCGTTACGTTGTCATCCACTGAGAGTCTCTGGATTAGTTTAAGAGCATCACAGCTGTCAGAGTATCTGCTGTCATATCACTGCCTGATATTTGGGGAAAGTCAAAACAGTCATTGTGAAAGTTCGGTTTTGCACATCAGTAGCTTCTGATTATTTAGAACAGGCAAACTTGATCTTGAAAGCATCTTCTGTGTACAAACATCTGACAGATGTCTGAAAGATGTCAGTTTTACATACATTCTAAACCATAAACATCTTAAAGACATCTAATGGACATCTATTTGGCAATAGACATTGCATATGAGCAAAAACTAAAAAAATACGTCTTGGAGATGTATATGCAGACATCAAATAGACGTCTCTGAGATGTACGTGTGCTATCAGGGAACTGCCGTCAGTTGTGTTTCTATGAATAGAGTTCTCATTAAAATATAGATGACTTTGGCTCCCTACATGTCCCTTTTCCTTTATTAGTGTGTAACTCGGTATGTTTATCACTCAATTCACTGACAGGCCACTTTCGTTCAAGTGCCTTTTATAACACAACAGCGCCGCACTCAGGATAAAAAGAGAAATACATGAAGCATGTTCTGAGAAGTTGGTCAAGTCGTCATTTTATTGGACAGACTGCTGTTCCGGGTGGATGGATGTCTAATAATAATAATTCCTGTGAGTAGTGTTTGTTGGGGAAGTGTTATATATTTCGTAATGGATGAAATAATGTTACTCCCTTGCTTGTAAGTGTTACCAGTTACCGAATGCTTTGAAACTCAACATGTTAACTTAAAGATTTAAGCATCTATAGTTTGCTAATTACACTTAATAGTTGGGAATACATTAGTTTAGGTCCCTTTGCATTTATATTTTGCCACTGAGCTGTACACAACCATAGCTTCCTTGCTAAGGTTAAATGTTGGCTTATTTTTTTAATCACAACAAATAATTTAAGAATAGAAAATGAATAAGTCACATTAAACAATGTTTTAATGACAACAAAACAAGTTAGCCTACAGAAGGACGTTCATCGAAACTAATGGTTGTATGTAATTCTGTACACATTGCCATTTTGCCACTGCTGTTCATCTCATTGGAAAACTACTCTTTGGTTATTAGCAGGATGATACTGCCAGAATCTGTGGTAAAACTGTGGTCAGCTGGAAGTTTTTGGTGGAAAATTGTTCTCCAGCATGACTTTTCTCCTGGTAGGCCTTTTAGAGACTTTACTAATCTTGCACAACACTAACAGCAACCTACTGTTTATCTCTTCAAAGTTCTCCTACCTGTGTGAAAAAAAAAAACACTTGAGCGCCCCCTGTCGAACTAATATTGATCTAGCAATGCCATGGATTATACATACTGCATGGTAAGGTTTCTTTTGCGTTACAATAACACTGGTAATACTTATTTTTGCAGTAGGTGAGTGTTATATCCAGCTAGCACAGCAGTGCAATTCTGATAGCTACAGTATCTAGCGAGTTTTATCATAATGTGCTTTAAACTTCAATCTTAAATGCGGCTTCAAATGATCCCAAATGCGGTTTTAAACGATCCCAGCCGAGGAAGAGGGGTCTTACCCTGATAGCACACATACATTATGGAGACGTCTATTTCACATGTTCCATAAAACCCAAGCCATTACATGCTGTTAAGTTAGAGAAAATTCAAGCACTTCAGGAATCTGGGCCTGGATTTACAAAGGATTCTTAGGAATAAATTAAGAATATTTAAAGGGGTCATCAGATGCTAAGTTCACTTTTTCATGTTGTTTGAACATTAATGTGTGTTGGCAGTGTATTTACACATCTACCCTATAATGATAAAAATCCATGCAGTGGTTTTTCATTAATCTGTAAAAATAATATTCCCTTTTTCAAATCGAGCCATTCTCAGATGCCTGTCGTTGTGCCGTCACACCCACAGAGGCCGCTCCCACGATAGTTGATTGACATGAGCGTCTTACCTCAGATCAGCTGTAACAGTCTGATCTCCATTGTTTTGATGCCGGAGCAGGGATGTAAGTTAGACAAGAATATCTCTGATTGAGCGATTGAGGTGTTGTGTTGCTGGATGTAATAATGAACATGTTGGTCGTCATTTACTCCCGACATCTGAGCCGCTGGAGATGCAGTGGATTACGTTTGTTTGTGAAGGGAATGTGGCTCCCGATCTACATAAATGCATCTGTGTTCGCACGGATCATTCATGATCCAGCTTCACCTACAGCAGAAGTGAGTATAAGGTGTTTTTTTATTTATGAATCTTTGTGATCGCCTTTCCTAATAACATGCTAGATAGCAAGTTTAGCGGCTGAATGCGGCTACAGTAAACAAGCTCGTCACTCCACAGAGAGAAGAGAGGGGCGGGGCGAGCAGAGCTCATTTGCATTTAAAGGAACAATGCCCCCTGATTTTGACAAGGTAAAAAGGGTGTTGTTTTACACAACCATTGAGAATTTTTAACCAAAGTATATTATAGACTTTTCATTAAGACCCTAAAGAATCATATCAATTTGTGGAAAATGGGCATCCGATGACCCCTTTAAAGACATCTAATAGACGTCTATTTGACATCTGATAGGAAACGTCCTACATGTATTACAGATGAGCAAACAATCTAAAAAAAAATGTCTTCTAGATGTAAATGTACGTGTGCTATCAGAGGTAGGTCTCCACCCAGACAGCACACATTTAACTGCAAGATGTCCGTTAAAGATCTCTTGATTTGGAAAGCATCTGCTGTGTACAGATGTCTGACAGATGTCTGTAAGATGTCAGTTTTACATACATTCTAAATCATAAACATCTTAACGACATCTAATAGATGTCTATTTGACATTTGATAGGAAACGTCCAATAGGTGTATTTCAGACGAGCAAACAATCTCCTGATGTACGTGTGCTATCAGGGTATTTAGCTGTAGTTGTTAAGATTCAAAATACTGTTTCTGCAGGGCGTTTTGCAAAAGATGAATCACCACTGAGATATCTGTGGTGATAGCTTGACCAAATCCCACCCATGCACATGTACCCTCTGTTACTGTCTTATTATCCTCAACCTCCCTCCAGTCTGATGCTAGAGTGACTCAGATCAGGAGGCTGGCATATTTTCATCAAGATAATTACCAGTTTTCTTGCCCATGTTGCTGCAAGCATTTCTCTGTTTCTAATGAATCTCAGATTAATTTTATGCATCAGGGATTATTAAATATTATCTAAACGGAAACCCAAACTTCTTTTTTTTTGCATCACTTTATACCACAAGGGTAGTTTCAGATTGGTTTTGTGGTGGTTTTAATAAAAGATTAATTTCAAACATTTCATGAATATGGGCCCAAGTTAATGTGCACTTGTGATCTTGCAGATTTGTGACAGCTGACTTGTTTATATCAGTGCTTCCCAAACTTGTCTTGGAGGCCCCAACTGTGCACATTTTGGATGTCTCCGTCATCTAACACACCTGCCTCAACTCCTCAGACCATTAATCACACCTAAAGACACACCTAAATTGGGTGTGTCCAGGGAGTGTGTCCCTGGACGCACCTAATCCTGCTTCTAAAGGATCAATGTCTTGCAGAGAGAACACGCCTTATTTGTGACTTGAGGTTTTGGAAAGGTGTTCATGAGCATGGTATTGTTTTCCAACCCTGTTTCTGGAGGCACACCAATAGATGGTTTGCACTGGCGTCACAGTTTGGTCATTTAACCGGATGCACTGACATATTGGCAATACTTGGATGTAAACAACAGCATGGACTGCTGTACTACTGAATACGTTGTTCTGCTAATTTATGCTCAGTCTAAACCACTGAAAAAATGTGTGGAAGCTGCTAAATCATATAGAAGAAGGACTTAGTATGTAGAAAGGGTGCAATGTATTGACAAACTGAAGTTAATAGGTGGTAAAGATACATACAAGCAGTATTAATTAAGATATTGGCCTAATATTTCACCTGCATGACTGGAAATGATAAGAACAAACATGAATGTTGTCAAAATTCTTGCCCTGGAAATCCTGTTTTAGTTTGGCCAACCACAAATGTCTTTTGTACCTCAAGACAGTTTTATAACTTTTGGCACTCTGTAGTACTCCAAATGTTTTTCCCAGTCCAACTGATTAGTACAGCCCAAAACATGACAATAATTGACCATTATCTGTAGCAATAATCACCAAAATATGCGAGTTTCATTTGGTTCAGTGGCATTGTTTTTGTTCAGTGCCGCTAATATGGCATCATGATTGATGACGCGTTGTGAAAACACTCTGTACTTTCAATCAATCACTCAGTCTTTGACTTATGAATGCAAGGCTCTATGCTTACTTTTCTCTTTAGGAGCACTTGTGTTCCTAACTTATAAAATTAAGGAGCACAGTCCAAATTTCAGAATCACCTTCTAATCAATAATCAAAAAATCTGATAGAAAAATGAGCCTTCCCATTACGAGGTGATATTTGACTTCTTAAAGTGATTTACAGGGGAATTTTGTAATGACATTTTCTACCTTTATTAAAAGTATGTCATCTTCTATGTCAATTTTTTTTTTAAAATTACATTTTTTAAGCTTTTTTTTAAATTTCTAATTAAAACAACAGAATAAGAACAAGTAGAATATAATGCAGATATGCAAACACTCTAAAAAATACATCTTCCAGATGTAAATGCAGACGTCAGATAGATGTCCCCATGATGTTTGTGTGCTATCAGGGGACACTAGCTATTAGCTAACGTAGTTCTCCATCCAGATACACATACGTCTGCAAGATGTCTGTTAAAGATCTCTTGATTTGGAAAGCATCTGCTGTGTACAGACGTCTGACAGACATCTGTAAGATGCCAGTTTACATACATTCTAAATCATTAACATCTTCAAGACATCTAATATTAACATCTATAAAGACATTTTTCTACCTTTATTAAAAGTATTCCATCTTCTGTCAATTTTTTTTAAATTACATTTTTTAAGCTTTTTTAAATTTTCTAATTAAAACAACAGAATAAGAACAAGTAGAATAAAAATAAGTTATTAATTACTTGTAGGTGTATTTTCATGTTTAATGAGGCTCAGAGGTGGCATGAGTGCAATCAAATTCATAAACTCAAGTTGAGATTAATGTTTTAAATATATATATAAAAAAATATTAAATGATTTCAATAACTGAAAGGATACTTTAAAAATTAAACTAAAACTGCCAGTAGGTGGGGGCAAGTCACTGATTTAATTACTGAATCATTCATTTGATTCGTTTGAACGGCTGATTCATTCAGGAATAAAGCAAGTGACTCTTTATGAATGGGAAATTGAATCATTGACTCACTGATTCGTTCAAAAACGCGCGTTCATTCATAAACGAAACACCGCTGTGTTTGAATGGAGATAAGCAGCAGCCCAGTTGTCACTTCAGACTATTTTTGACGACGAAATAGAGCAAAATCAGGCAATACCGTTATAGTCAGACAATGTAAGTCACTTAATATTAACTTCTTGTTCATTTAACTGTTTAAATCAATATCTCATTTACAAACTCCCTTAAAATCATTGAAAGCTGTCAATTATAATCAGTGAAACTCTCTACACTGCACAACCCTGGTGAAAAAACCAGCATATGCTGGTTGCTATGTTTTGATGCTGGGATGCTGGTTAGGTATGTTTTGGTGCTGGTTTAAGCTGGTCCTTTGCTGGTCTATGCTGGTCCTTAGCTGGTTTATGCTGGTCCTTGACCAGCAACATGACCAGCATAAACCAGCAAAGGACCAGCTTAAACCAGCACCAAAACATACCTAACCAGCATCCCAGCATCAAAACACACCTACCAGCATATGCTGTTTTTTTCACCAGGGAATCAGTCTCTTATTTACACTTTCTCTACACTTTGTTTATGAAAGGATTGGTGAGATATGTCTATGATAGATTACTCAACGTTGCAAAAACATGTAGAAATCTTTCAAGCTCCCCTCAGCGCAAACACTACTACTAAATATTTTTTTTCATAGCCGCACGCAGTAGTTTTTTAGTCATAAATGCGACTGAAATGGTCGCACTGTAGAGCCCTGCAATGAAATGAATGTCAGTGGAAGGAATTACATTTTAAAAAATGATTTCACAATGTTAGAGGCTTTTGTTTTTGATTGTAAAAGAAAATAGATTTGTTTTGTGCGGTTGCTAATGTGTTGTTTTAGCATGTTGCTATACATTTGTTGTTTAAAGAGGCTGTTGTTGTGCGTTGTCTGGTAATACTGGTTGCTATAGGTGCTTACTTAAAGGGATAGTTCACCCAAAAATGAAAATTTGACGTTTATGTGCTTACCCCCAGGGCATCCAAGATGTAGGTGACTTTGTTTCTTAAGTAGAACACAAACGAAAAATTTTAACTCAAACCGTTGCAGTCTGTCAGTCATACAATGGCAGTCAATGGCTACCATATCTTTGAAAGTAAAAAAAACCCTTTTTTTGTGTCTTAGGACATCAGTGTATCGTCATGAGTCACAGGGTTTAATTTGGTTTTGTTTGTGTATGGTTTTTTTTTTACTCTCAGAGATTTGGGAGCCATTGACTGCCATTATATGACTGACAGACTGCAACGGTTTGAGTTAAAAATCTTTGTTTGTGTTCTACTGAAGAAACAAAATCACCTACATCTTGGATGCCCAGGGGGTAAGCAGATAAACATCCATTTTTTAACTTACTGGCCAATGCAAAAGAATCCTCTCTAGATCTATAGATATGGAAAATAAGGGCATTTTTCCCTTCCCATTTCCCGTTTCTTTAAGTCACTGTACTTTTCTACTTGTAGACGTTAAACAAAACAGTTTCCCAGGGACACCTTCGCCCTTCTCATTTTGTTCCAAACCTGTATGAGTTTGCTTCTTCTGTTGAGCATAAAAGAAGATATTGTAAAGTTGTTCATGGTTCCCCAATGATTTTGGATGCTGCTGATTTTCATATGATGGAGAATAAAAGTATGAAAGTCAATGGGCAACAGAAGCTGTTTGTTTACTCACATTCTTCAAAATATCTTATTTTGTGTTCAGCTGAAGGACGAAACTCATACAAGTTTGGAAAAGCATTTCATTTTTGGGTGAAGTGTACAATTAACAATGACATAATGATAATAAAGAGTTCTACAAATACAACAGATGCTATATTAGGGAAAAAAAAGTAGCAGTAATTGTATTTTTGTACAATTTTTATATTTTTTTCAGCTCAATTCTTTATCTACATTCAAATATGAACGCTTTATATACTGTATATTAACTAATGATCTCTTAGTTATATTATGCACTAATATTTCTCCTCATCATAGTCTGTAGCTCCACCTGCTGGAATGACTGGGCTATTGTTCAGGCTTTTTGAAAAACAAATATTACAGCCCTGGAAGAAAATGGGATTTTTATTACTATTTTTCACTTCGTTGTTATATATTTTGGTTTTATTGCCGTTTATTTATTTGAAATATATATGCATATATGTATATATAAGGTTCTAGAAAAGCTAGCAGTCAAATTTGAAGGCATGAAAACTGAACTGAAGCCAGCGCTCTTCTGTAAATACACAGACAGTTCTGGTTTCTGTTTGTTGCTGTCGTTAATCCTATTTAATGGAAGATACTTGTAATTGCCCACTTAGGATCCTTAAAGCTGGGTTCCTGTTGGTCTTGCTTGGTTGCATTTGGCAAGCTCTCTGTGCTTTAAGAGTATGTGGGATTGGGTTTCGTGAGGAACTAATCCTTCCTGCCTGCATCTCAAACAGCCACTGACCCACAGCGAGACGCACTGTGCCTTTAAATACAGCCACATATTTCTCATGGCTGACCAAACACAATTCGTTGTAGGTCTCTGTGAGTGCATGCATAGTGTGTGTGCAAGGTTTTGAATGAATGTATGTCTCTGTTGTCCTGTTATGTTAGTTTTGATACATATATAATGCCCGAATGAAAAAGTAGTACCCTTAATTGTAGTGAATGTGCCTTTATCTTTAAAGTATTTAAAAAAAGAAGAAGAAGAACTTGCAGATAGTATAATATTAATATAATTAAAGGCCACTTACTGCAAGTGTAACTAAAGAGAGACACACTTTCACTTTGTAAATAACAAATTAATAGTTAAACTTTAAAATACATTTTAATATATTTTTTAGTGTCCTAAAGTACACTTATTTTTGATGTGTTGACTAACATACTAAGGCACATGATTATGATTTGAACTGCCATGTGTTATTTGACATTACATTTAACTTTAGGATATTTTAAATGTGATAAATTGCAACTTTATTATTACAAATGTGTAGTTAAAAATTTATTTGAATACATGACATACACGTTTAAATAGAATTTATTATATAATAGTATATTTTAGTTTACCATAAATGCTTGTCAGTAAAATCAGTCAGTACTCTTTAACCATATTTCAATACAAGTGTTTATGAAATTACATATAAAGATGTATTTAATAATAATTCCTACTTAATTAAATAAAATTCAGCTAATTGCATTTATTAGAATTTTAAACAAATGCATTTTCATTTAATTGTAAACGACATGCAATTAAGTGATGAAAATATTACATTCAGTTCATACTTAGCAAAATATAATTTTCATAAGTAATCTTTTCAAAAATACACTGTCAATGATTTTGCCTTCACAGGATGATTTATGGTGTTATGTTATTGTGATGACATAAAAATGTTTAATTATTTATTAGAAGCATAACAAGACTGTATATATATATATATATATATATATATATGTATATATATATATATATATATATATAAATTTTAAAAATAAGCAAATTATATATATATATATATATTTCAAATGTGAATATTTAAAATATGAAAAAATTTAATTTTAAAACGAAAAGTTAAATTAAAAGTTGAAGTTAAATGTATTTTTTTTTATTTAAACTTCTTTACTTCATATTTTCAATTCTGTTCATCAAGCCAAAGTCATGTGGTGCAACCAACAGATAATTGAATCTTTTTATGAAGTACATGATATGACTATTGCAAATTAAAAAATAATAATATATTAACTTAAAAAAAATAGGTAAATTAAATAAATATTACAATTTAAAAATTTGTACAAAAAACCCGCCTTGATATCGTAATGAAGAAAAAGCCTTGGTAAAAATAAATAAATAAATAAATAAAAAATAAATAAATAAATAATGAAATGCTTGAAAAAAGTAGTTTGTGAAAGGAAAAAAAAAATAAAATGTATGTATATATATAATTTCAAATATTTCAAGTATAAAAATTTAAAAGCTGAAAAAGTTTAATTTTAAAATGAAAAGTTAAATTAAAATTTAAATTAATATATATATATTTTGATCTGTTGATTTTGATATTATATATTTGATCATCCATTACACTAAGATGTGCGTCACAACATGGAAGAAAAGATCTGCTGCTGTTTCCATTTCATCACAACTTTAACTTTTGTATAGCTTTGGTTGTGCAGGATGATAGATAGATATAATATTTAGCATAACATAACATTCTTGACAGGTGATCGATTTGACCAGTGAAATCAGTTCAAGGGCAGGTTTGCATTTAACTGGTTAGAAAAAAATAAAAAATAAAAATCACGCCCAATTTACACGAATTAAATTTACTTCTACAATTCAAGGGTATCACAGTCGCGCTGTACTTTCAAAACAGGTCAGTGAATGAGAGGACTCACTGGAGGTATTGTGAGCTATTTGTTTATAGGGAGCACAAGTGTAGAGGCCTCTTCTGTCGGGATTTAACCGACTACAGCTTTGGACGTGCCTCATTTCCAGAAGGACCTGTCGTAGCTTGAGGGGATACCAAGCTGACAGGCCTCAAAACGCTGCGTGGCTATCACAACACACTAATGGCGGTAAAGAGGGACGACTGATTACAGGGTTTGGCAGGCAGTCTGTCATACATGCTCTCACGTAATGGGCAAAAATGGAGTGTGGTCTCCTCAGACAGTGCTGACGGGTTTAGAGCGATTGCCATGCTGGGACTGAACGACCCTTTACAATCTATATCCGTGCTGGTTGCTCCAAACTGTGTTATTGAATGTGGAGTTTTACTAGCATTTTTTAAGTGATTTCCACTATTCAACATGTGAAAGTGAATGATTTGTGTCAGTGTGGTGAGTTTTTATTTTTGTACCAACCTCATTGGAAAAATGTACCTGTGGCAACATATCAATTAAATTTATATTTAATTTTGCGACACTTTCAAAGTGTCCATCATTTTTTTTGCCTTCATTTTTATCTAAAGCAGATTAACATCAATCTGCCAGTGTTGTATTATGTTAATTGTGTACGTGTCGCAGCAGTTCGGAAATGAAATATCCATTGAGTGCCGCTAAAAGATTAATGCTGTATTGAGTTTCATAAATAATGTACCATTAACACTAAACCTAAACTGTGAAGCTAACCAATAGTGTTCACAAAAGTAATCAAGTAACCAAGTTTTTGAGATATTTTATCTTTTTTTTTTTTTATATACTTCCTGTGTTAGGACTCATTCCCAAGCGTTCTGTATTGCAAGTGCAGTGCTGTACCAGGTGTGCTTTCAACATCGGAAAAGCCATACAAATGGACCTAGTATAAAATAATCCTCCCCTGTAATCATAATTTGTGTGAAAAAGAATAAGAATTGTTGGTGTTTCACTGGTAATTGTATGTAGGTACATTTTCGTAGCAAAAAAATGTAACGATAGAGGCACCGTTGAGCACTCGATAAATCTCCACTATGGTTTCGGACAATGTCACCTCAAATAGTGCACTATGTAAGAACATAGGGCCTGTTTCAGACACAACCATCATTTTAGTTTTAGTTAAAGGTGACATATCATAAAAATCTGACTTTTTCCATGTTTAAGTGCTGTAATTGGGTCTCCAGGAAACGTGAAAAAGAACAACCTAGCAACTTTGTTTTGGTAAGCCTTTTTCTGCAAACATCCCCATGAAATAGTAAGGAGGTCTTATTATAATATCACCACCCCTTAATCTGAACTGTCACAAATCCTGTCTGTGGTCTTCCGTTTGTTCACCACCAGAGGTCGCCTTCTGATTACATTGACACTCACACTACACAAACTATTACACATCACCCTGGACTACATTTCCCATGTTCCATTGCACTGATTATGCACTCACCTGCAGCCAATCACGCACACTTTAAATACAAGGCCCTAACCACCATTCAGGGCTGAGTATTGTTTACTATTTATCACTCTCCTAGTGATAGCTACATTATAGAACCATTCTGGAGTTTCCTGATTTTATTTTAGTCTTGTTCATAGTCTGGTTACCTGAGTCTTGTATCCTAGCCTGTTTATCTCGTCTTGTCTGTCTGCTGCCTGCCCTGGAATTATTGCCTGTCTTGGATTATCTATCTCATGACCAATTTGTACGTATTTTACGAGGCGCCTAATTCGTACGATTTGTACATTTTCAGTGACGGGTAGGTTTAGGGGCAGGGTTAGGTGTAGGGCATTTGTACAAATTCATACGTATTGTGCAACTTGCAAAATCGTATGAATTTGTACAAGTGAGGTCGTACGAATTCATACCAATTAGCCACCTTGTAAAATATGCACGAATTGCCATGAGATCGGGCTGGATTATCGCTTTGTCACAAATCAGCGATTGGCTGTTTTATTCAGTAGGCGGGACTACTCCGCTATAGTGCACGTTGCAATGTCTCCCATTCATAAGTTATAGGAGTGAACCGTCTTTGTTTATCTATAGTCTTTGGTCCAATTCCAGAAAAAGGGGCAGGGAGCTCATTTGCATTTAAAGAGACATGCACGAAAACAGCGTGTTTCCACTTTCAATCAAAATAGGCATTTTCAAAATGATATAATGTGGGGTATTTTGAGCTACAACTTTACAGATGTATTCTGGAGACACCTGAGACTTATATTACTTCTGGTAAAAAAGGGGCATAATACATCTCCTTTAACAATAAAAACACTGCAGTGCAGTTCATAGGGTGTTAATGGTAGTTGCTAGGTTGTTGTTAGGAGGTTGTTAGCTTCTTTTAGATCAGGGGTGTCCAAACCCCATCCTGGATGGCCACTTTCATGCAGAGTTTAGCTTCAGCTTTAATTAAACACACTTAAAGCAATTAATCAATGTCTTCAGACTCAAAAGAAACTTAAAGACAAGTGTGTAGGAGCATTTTTGAGGCTGAGTTCTGCAGGATATTAACCCTCCAGGTGGTAGATACATGCTTGCTAGAGTATTCTGTGTGTTATTTCTGCTTTACAGTGTCGCTTTTAGGATGTTTTGGTCATGTGTATCCATGTGTGCCCTGCAGTACTACAAACTAAGGCTACATCAAGTTACGTCTACTATAAGAAATGACGCCCCCTACAAACAAACAGCCAACTAGGTGATGTCATCAGAGCTCCGCCTCCTGGGAATTGCGTCTACTTCTACTCTCTTAATTTTTCTTCACTATTGCCACCTAGTGGTAAGTCCAGTTATAGCTCAGATGTTTTAAAGCTGTCCTGTAGGCCCCCCAGCACTGCGTGTTTTGTATGTCTCCCTTATCAGACACACCCAGTGCAGGTCTTGCAGTCTCTACTAATGATGAGTGAGTGATGATGAGTTGAAACACACAAAATGTGCAGTGCTGGAGGGTGTCCAGGACAGGTTTTTTAAGTTGTAATTAGTGTAATTAGTGTTGTTGTTACTCTTAACTTATGTTCGTTTAACCACAGACTTCAGATATACCAAAGACGGTTTACTCCCATTACTTATGAATGGGAGAAAGTGTAACGTGCAATATGGTGGAACAGTCTCACCTTCTCAATAAAAGAGCCAGTCGGCAATTGATAAAGTCATTGTATAAAAACAGTCAGCATTCTAAGACGTGCGCTAGGACTGTGCATGTGCATTGGCTAGTCTATTGGCTAAATCCTAATGGAACATTTCCCAAATCACACTACAGGAAATGGTTTTAATGGTTACGTTGGTGGTCTTAGTGACTTAGGAGTCCTCTTAACTACTCCTAACGTTTCATAGATTTAGGAGCTAGTTTAACTGCTAAAAATGCTTGGTGAAATACTCTTAGAGCAAAAAAGAGAGTCCTACATTTAGGACTGACACACCCATTATTTTTAAAATTTTCTCCTAAATCGGCAAGTTATGAGCTACTTTTAGCCTTAAGATGTTTTGTGAATATGGGTCCTGGCCTTTAATGTCTTAAACAGACTCTGGTTAATCTTATATTATGTTAGGAATCAAAATTTTTGACATCATAAAAGCCTTACTTGAAAAATACCTGTATTGTGATATATATTGTTATATATCAAATAAAATTCATATTGTGGCAAGATTTTGGTCATACTGTATCTCCCACCGCTAGGTTGGGGATAGTTTTAGTGCTATAGTTTCCATAAAAAGCCTGATTTGGTGTCACATTTTTCACTAATAGCTGTTGTATTTCTAATAGCTGAAGTATTTCATACTTGATAACATTTGAAATCAATATGATTTTGCCTTGCAAACATTTTACACCTGAGATTAAATTAATGTATATCATTTCAGTGCCAGTTTTTCTTTGTAAGATGCATAACGTACAGCAATAATAGACATAACTTGTAGTGGTTGTAGTTTGTATTCCTGCAGGACAAAGACAGCGACAATGTTTGTTGGCAGCGGCTATTTTCACTTAGTGTAAAGAGCATCTAATTGCTATTTACACTAAGTGAAAACAGCGATAGATTCTATTTACACTGAGTAAAAATAGCAGTATTTTCTTAGCGATAGATGCTATTTACACTAAGTGCAAATAGCTATAGATTCTATTTACAATATGTTAAAATAGTTTCATTTTATTTATACTACTTATTGCAAAAAGTGGCAATTATCTGCACCTCAGTATTGTAGTTTATTATAAAACAGTATGCAGTAATCTATTGAGTGTAAATTATAATTTTAATCCAAATCTAATCTAATCCAAATTTAATTTTACCCAATACTGTATTTTCAATTTTTAGATTATTTCCTTCATTTTTATTGAAAATTAATGTTGTTCCGATGCAATATGAGATTTGAAAATGGGAAAAAAAAAAGTTTGGCAAAAGGCGGATTCGAACTGCGGGGTCGATCGGGTCAAAAAGACCACAGCACACACTTTATCATTTTCACCACTGGAGGTGATGCTTGACAATTGCCTTTTGTAATCTTGACTAGTTTAACCACATGCTGGTGGATGGACTTAGTGTAAATAGCCTCTGCCAAAAAGACATTTTTTGTTTTGGTTGCCAGGGTCTTACTATATGGTTTTGATTCTGGGTGGTTGCCAGTGTGTGTCTGTACGTTTTTTAGGATCTTCATGGTGGTTGCTAACTTGCTGTAACCACATTACTATGTGGTTTCTAGGGTGTTTTGGGTCAAGTCTCTATGGGATTCTGGTCTCTAGATATGCCTCAGGTCCCACCTTCAATCCCTCTCTTTGGTTTTATCACCTGTTTAATCGCCATTTAGATGTAAAGAATTAAAATAAAAATGCCTAAACCTAATATCAACAATAGAAATATTGAATAACGAGGAGATAACTGTGTTGAATATTGGGAAACGCATCAATCCAACTTATATTATAATAGTTTGTTCTTTTGAATGTTTTATCAATGCACTTTGTTCTTTTTGTTAAAAAATGGAGAAGATGGTTGCAGATCTCAGACCGGAGTTTATTTTTAAGACTATTTGAACCTCAGCAGCCTTGAGTAGCTGCGTGTTTTCCATGATCAGTATGTGGGTGTCTGACGCCTTGAAGTGTCCAGGTGTTGCTGTGAATGTTATCACAAGACCTGGAACTGAACTCCACTCAAAGAGAGCATGTCAAAATCAAGCTGCTTGAAGTCTTTTGTTTTTCCTCTCGTTCTGATAAACCTGCCCAAGTTCACCGCTTTAAATCATATATGTTGAAGACAGGCTTTGCATATGTGAGATAAGATAATACCCCAAGTTAGAAGGAAATACGGCTGCTGAATGGATCGGTAATGAGAAAATATGGACGTCTTGCTCAGAAATCTTTGGGTCACTATTTTTTCGTCCAGATTTAATAACTTATACAATAATTCATAGAAAATGTGATGTTTTAATTTTTTGATTAAAATTATTTACATTTTTGTTGTTGTTGTCGAGTGTCAAGGTGATACAACTGTTCTGATATCAGAAAGAAATCAGACACACTAAAAGAATGAAATTTGTACTATTTCAACAATTTAACAAAAAACTTTCAGTGCTTAATAAATATTTTTAAAAATCTTTGAAATAAACATGTGATGCATCTAACAAAGTCATGGAAAGACCAGAATATGTTTTTTTAATTGTTTTTATTTTACGTTTTTGCCAAATTGGCAGTGAAATGGTATAATTTCATGCCATCTTGTACATGTGATTTCATACAATCTGCTTTATATTTTTTTTCTAAAAGTCATGTTTTTAGGTTGAGCAATACCTTAGCAATCACCCAGTATACTGGCAATACACTACATGCCTTTTGCCAAGATTCTTGCCCAGATTTGGAGTCTGGGGAAATCAGAGCTAGTCTGCAGATTGGAGTTGACAGATTTCATAGAAAATCGCAAAGCATATCATGGTCACAGTGTCCAAATTTTTAGGTTCAGACCATGAATCCATCTAGTTGTTTAATCTATGATGGGCAGTTTTTCCTCTGTGACTCTTTACAAAATTGGCAAGTGTATGATGCCTAGCATTTTAAAATCTGTTCAGATTTTTAAAAGTTGTGTAGCGTTTTCCAGCCTAGGGGGTAGGGGCATGTGGGCACAACCTAACACTTTTTGACTTTCTCAGTTTGTGTAAATCCACGTGGGGCTGTGAGTATATTTTTTATCTAAATCAATTTCACATGTGTCTAGTAGTAATATGTTGCTTTGTTTCATAATTACAGTGTATACATTTTTCGTAATTCACCTCAAAAGAATGAAAGTGAAATGTGACAACATGCCCCATATGTGGGGTACATTATGACATGTGAGGGGCATGTTGTTACATGACCATATGACAGCTTAAAATGATCTAATGAAAAAAAAAAAAAAAAAAAAAATACAAGACAATCTAAAATATTATGTCAGTAAAATAAAATGATTAGTGTTTTAAAATAAACTCATAAACTCATAAAAGTAAATGGTGTAAATTACATCGCTAATGTCATAGGATAGCATAGTTTAACAATAGCGGGGCAGAATTTGCAAATTTGATTGGCAAATCTGCGCAAATTCTGAACAAGTACTGAATCTCTGGATCAAAACACAGCAAAGAAGAAGCAGAAACAAGCGACTGTAAGCAGATGCATGTGTAAAATAATGTGATCATCATAGCAGCATATAAATCAAAACCACTTAAATTTACAGAATGAAATGTTGAGCCAGGAAGTGGTTTAGGACTGTAAGCTTTGTGGGTTTTGATCATCAATCTGAATCCCATATGGACATACAGTGCCTATAGAAAATCATCATATCCCTTTGAAATAGCTTTATTTACAATTTTGGTCTTACAACATCAAACCAATGAACATAACAGTGCTGCAAATTAATTAAAAAACAAACAAACAAAACTAGAATAACAGCGCTGGAAAAGACATCAGTCCCTTGATTTACTTTGTAGAGCCACCTTTTGTGTTAATTACAGCTGTCAGTCTTTTTGGATTTACAGACGTACTAGCTTTACACACCTTGATTGGGCAATATTTGCCCATTCCTCCTTGCAGAATTGCTCAATTTCAGTCAAATTCTGTGGTGAGCGCCAATGGACTGCTCTCTTCAAATCCATCCAGATTTTCGATTGGATTTAAGTCAGGGCTCTGACTTGGCCACTCAAGGACATTCACCTTCTTATCCTTAAGCTATTTGGTTGTTGTTTTGGCAGTATGTTTAGGGTCATTGTCATGTTGGAAGGTGAATGACCTGCCCATCTTCAGCTGTCTAGCAGAGGGACACAGGTTTTCCTCAAGAATTTGGATGTACTTTTGGATGTACTGACCAATCTCCCAATCCCAGCTGAAGAGAAACACTTCCACAACATAATGCTGCCACCACCAAGCCTAACAGTAGGTATTGGGTGGTGTGCTGCATTTGCTTTTTGCCAAACATAGCACTTGGAGTTCAGTCTGATAAGGTCAGTTTTGGTCTCATCAGACCATAGCACCATTTGCTAGAAGGTATCAGACTCTTCCAAATGTGTTTTTGCATAGCGCAAACAAGTGCCACCCTGGCATACAGGCCAGCTTTGTGTAAAGCTTGGGAGATAATTGTCACATGCACCGACTGACCAGGCCCAGCCATAAAGTCCTTCAAAGTTGCCTTTGGCCTCCTGGTAGCCTGGTAGTTGTCTTATCAATAACCTCCTGGCTCTGTCATCCACTTTAGACTTGATCTAGGCAATGTGCTGGTGGTGCCATATGCTTTTCATTTCTGAATGATGCTCTGAACAGTACTCAGAGGGATAGCTAAAATGTTTGAAACCTTTGAAATGTTTTGGTAGCCTTCTCCTAACTTTATCCCGGAGGTCTTTTGAAAGCACTGTCCCAACCATGGCGAATTCTTTGCCGTACCATGCGCTACTAACAGTGGAATCTTTAAGAAACAGCTTGTTTTATTCTGAAGTAATCAACACCACTACTATTGTGTCAGATGGGGCAATTTAGTCTGGAAGATGTTTGCTTGCACCTGTGCAAGTTTATAATGGTATACACAAAGGGGCTGATCACTTCACCAAACCAGGCATTTCACAATTTTTAGTAATCCTCCAGAATTTTTTAAAAATGATAGCTTTACTTTAATGATGAGGGTTATAATGTGTACATTCAGCTAAAAGAAGTTAGACTTTATTTTCCAGGGTGTAATGTGACAAAAGGTAAAGGTTTTTACAAGGTATAATGATTTCTTATAGCCACTCTAATATTTAACACCACTTTATTAGTTTTTTTGTTGTTCATTTTGTTGTTCAAAATGCTGCTTTTTTTCATTTTTCATGCATTTCATTCATATTTTATGGCTAATTTGTATGAATTCGTACAACTTAACTCGTACAAATATATACGATTTTAGCAAAAACATACGAGTTGCACAATACGTACACTGTAAAAAAAAAAAAAAAAAAATTTATGTCAAAAAAAAGGGCAGCTGTGGTTGCCAGAATTTTACCGAAAAAAATACGGTAACAGTGTTTTTGGTTTTGCGGTTTTAACTTTAACTTCACATTTAAGTATAGTAATTGTATGAACTGATATGATGTGAATATATATCAACCTATTGAAGTACTAAAATCTGTTTTGTACCTTTGTAATACACTTATAATCACCAAAAGCAAGGTGACAAGAAAGTCGCATGACAAGCGAAAGCAGCCTTTAAATATTATCATATGTAGAAGGTGCACAGTGTCATTCACACAAACACTAAACACCATCATGGTAACACACATGAATCTGAAATGCAATAAACATTCATTTAACAACATTAGATGTAACATACAAGCCTAATGTACAAAACTGATAAGAAAAAACTAAGAAGAAACATAGTTGTTTCAACCAAAAAACATAAAATTTGAAATGTAATGCAGAGAATTCTGGGAATGTCAATTTACGGTTATTCACCGTAAATTATATGTTATTTTTTCCATTTCCAAAAACAGTCTACTATCGTAAAATTACATGCGATGTCCGATACTTTTTTTCCACCGTGTATTGTAGGGGAACTTACCGTTAACCATTTAACAGTCTTTTACTGTAACATTTGTACAGTATTTTACCGTTAAATTCACGGTCATTTTTACAGTGTACCTACCTGTCACTGAAATCAATTCAAATGAGCGACGTTGTAAAATATGTAAAATATGTACGAATTGGTCGTGAGTTAGCGTTGGAAACACCCACGTTCACGTGCTGATAAGAAAGAATGCATAAAGCTAAAATAAAAACTTTTTTTAAGCTTTTGACATATTGCAAATTCAGATATTCATACAACAAAATATTCTGGGGGCTATGAAAGTTTTGTGAAAATTATCAAAAATGCTGGCAGAGAAAGAAATTCTGGTGGGGAAAGAAGTAAAGTTAATCAAAACATAAGATCGGGTTGAGCAATACTAGCAATCACTCCCAAATGAAATAAAGCATAACCCTAACATAATCTACCCTAGATGGACGCTTTGTTCATACGAAAATCTCACTGGATTACTGCAATATCTGCATTTGTTTGGAAAACTAAAATAAATATGTCCTTCTGGCACACTAAAGCTGAAGACATGGATGCAGTATTTAAATCTTTGATGTGTTTTTGAAGTTTATACTTGTGGCATTAGTCAGAGCACCGAACATAAACCACAGGGGGAATTTGCTTCTAATATGTGTGTCAGCTCTTTCATCTGTCTTGTCCTTGTTCGCTAAAACGCCTTGAAAGTGGCATGACATCATGCGGCTGCAGCTCCCGTCTTGAGTTAGCGTGAAGTGCCCTGTCAAATATCTTCTTGGGGCTGTTAGTACCTGCATGTGTCTTAATCCACTCAATTTCGCTTGTTTTTTTCTGCTTAAATGGCAGAGAAGAATGCCTGAGGACTGTCAGCAAACACCTGCAGTCTGCGCTCCCCAGCCAGATCTCTTGGCCTCCAACGACGCTGGCGCAACTCGAGAAAGATATTAACGACTGGGAGAAATGTAACAAACAGTAACGCTGCGGCTCTCACACTTTCGGTTGGCTGGGGGCCAGGAGGGATAACAAGCCGGGGCAGCGAGAAACCCACAGAGCCGGGCCTAAGTCTTCCAGACGGTGTTGGCATGATGAAAGGGAGCTTCTCAATGGCTCATCTCACTGCAGGCTCGGCTATGAGCTCTACTTTTTTTTCTGAAAGCTGCAATAATTACATGTAAGCAAGGGTTAAACTTTGACTTTTACACCTGTAAAGTGAACAGCTGCAGATTTGTTGAGCGACAGCGATTCATAGCTGTCAGTTGCGCTTAATCTGAGGGTTTGTGCCGCTCAAGTGCACCGAGTTGCTTCCTGCTTCAGACCACCGGGTCTGGAGTCCCATGACTTTATGTTTTTGGGAAATTTGTTTTATATCAAATTTCTGTTTGATGTTTATATCAAGTTTTTTTTTTTTTTTTTTTTTTTTTTTTTTGATGTATGTATATAGTATTTAATGTGTATTTCAAATTTTAAATATATATATACATTTTAAAAATCTTTAGCTGCAGATAATATAACATTAACTCACTTAAGTACACTTTTAAAAAGTTAAATTTGTAATTTCTAATTAAAAGTTTTACTCCAGAGGACATTTTAAATGATTAAGTTTTAATAATGTCTTGTTGTGCTTTAAAAAAGTAATTATTTTAATGTAACTATAGCATTTACATACAAAAGCACATGTAAAATACTTATAATTAGTGCTGGGCAACGATTAATCGTGATTAATCGAATCTAAAATAAAAGTTTTTGTGTACATAATATATGTGTGTGTACTGTGTTTATTATGTATATATAAAGACACACACATACAGTATATATTTTGAAAATATTTACATGTATTTAAATGTATATTTTTATATGAATATAATTTATATTATACATACATATATTTAATTTATAAAATAACATTTTTCTTAAATATATACATGCATGTTTGTGTGTATTTATATATACATAATAAATATACACAGTACACAAAAAAAAAATTTTTGGTTATTTTGGATGGGATTATACAATACATACATGCATATATAACACACATATAATATTACATTTAAAGTTGTAATATATTTTAACATTTACTAAATTGTAACTTCATCATATCATAAAATGCATAATTACGAATATATTTAAATACACAGCATGGAAATTTTGACAGAAATTATATTAAAGTATATTTTAGTTTACCTTAAATGCTGGTTGGTGCATTGGCAATACATATTGACCATATTTCAAAAAGAATAGATGTAATTATGAAATGACATATGAAGATGTATGCAGGTTTTAAGTCAGTCAAGAGCAAAAAGTTTAGCTAATTGCATATTATAGAAATGTGAACTAGAATAAACTTTGATTTATTGCAATTAACTTGTCTGAAAACATTATGTTGAGTAAGGGACATTATATTCTGAATTATATATTGTCATCATAATCTTGGTTATAGGGCATATTCACACAGAATGTGTTTTAGTGTTACACTGTGGTGTTTTGAAATGATTTTTCTATGTAAATATGCCAGACAGGTGTTTTTTTAAAGGGTTAGTTTACCCAAAAATGTAAATTCTGGCATTAATTGCTCACCCTCATGTTGTTCCAAACCCGTAAGACTTTGATTCATCTTCTGAACATAAATTGATGAAATCTGAGAGCTTTCTGACCCTGCATAGACAGCAACGCAACTGACATGTTCAAAGTCCACAAAGGTAGTCAGGACATTGTTAGAATAGTCCATGTGACATTAGTGGTTCAAACTTAATTTTATGATGCTACAAAAATACTTTTTGTGTGCAAAGAAAACAAATATAACAACTTTCCATTCAATGGTGTATATGGTTGCATTAGCTTAGCAACACGTTAACGTCAAACTCTCTTGAAATTGAGTGTGTGAGAAGCACCATTTGTTTGAAATACAACAGAATGTTCCAAATCCCTCATTTATGAGTCTCCATTTCAGTTGAGATAGAAGAAAGCTGTAACATTTTGGAACGCCATTGAATATTTTGACCAAAATCCCAATCTATACACCTTTTTATAAAACATTCCCACAGTGTTGATTCAATGGCCTTGATGAATAGCAAAGTTGCACTGACAAAATGCTTCAAAATATCTATGTTTAGACATATTAAAGGTGTGGATTCACCTAAATCAGACCAAGTATTCATTAAAGGACCCACATTTTGTTTTGACTGTAAATGTTCAAGGTGCAAGCAGAGCAGCTTCTCTAGTCTTTTCCTTTTGTTCAGCTCAATGCTTTTTATTCACTAGCCTCTTTATATTGTGCTCTTTTGAATTGGACTGTACCAGCAACATTCCTTCAGGCTAAATTCAAGAGTTTTGCAGCATAAGTCAACTTGGAGAAGAATATCCAGCAGTGTGACCTATCTATCTGTCTATCTATCTGTCTATCTATCTATCTATCTATCTATCTATCAGGGGCGTTTTGTTTGAGGAGGCAAGAGTGCCTCCTTAAAATATTGGATGGGAAAAAAATTCATATTACAAAAATAAAACAATGCTAATATTACAAAATATAACATTTAAAAGTGCATAAATCACTCATCTTCCTAAAGAAATAGAGCAGCAGGTGTCCATCCCAATATGATTGGATATGACTGGTCTCATTGAGCTGTGATTGGTTCATGTGATTAATCCCGCCTTTTCGTTCGTGCGTTGTTTTCTCCGTTCGCGAATCGCGAATCATTCCGAATGAACAACATTATGGTGCTAATGGGAAGACTAATTAAAGAAATTAAGTAAACAACTCACATTCCTACATAAAACCACTTTGTTACGTCAAAATAAGACTTAAAATGGCATGAAAACACGATCTGTGAGAATTTTTAGTGAGTAACCAGCTTGGTGATATTTAAAGTAAATCTCCAAGTCTGTGACCAATATTTATGGAGCTTTCGTAACTAATGACCCCAAAAATTAAACAATAGTTAAATCTATTAAAAAGAATAGCTGAACATAAGTTCACAAATAACATATATTGTCTAAATTGTTACTGCCTTCAGTTATATTGTGGAATAAATGTAAATGCTTAAAAACACTAACTTGATAAAAGTCATACTTGGCCTTAATAAGTCAAATATTTGACTCTGGGCCACAAAACCAGTGGTAAGTAGCACAGGTATATTTGTAGCAGTAGACAAAAATACATTGTATGGGTCATAATTATCAATTTTTCTTTCATGCCAAATATTAGGATATTAAGTAAAGATCATGTTCTATGAAGATATTTTATAAAGTTCCTACTGTAAATATATCAAAACTTAATTTTTGAATAGTAATATGCATTGCTAATAACTTCATTTGGACAACTTTAAAGGCGATTTTCTCAATATTTAGATTTTTTTTTCACCCTCAGATTACAGATTTTCAAATAGTTGCATCTCAGGCCAAATATTGTCCTATCATAGCAAAACTTTAAAACTTTATTAATTTCAATTTTTGTATTTCAGTAAGGAATTGACCCTTATGACTGGTTTTGTGGTCCAGGGTCACATATATCTATCTATCTAGCTTTAAAATAAATAATATTTATTCAGACTAAAGTGTATTTAGTTTAATGTGATCAAAATATGTGACCCTGGACTACAAAACCAGTCTTAAGTAGCACGGGTATATTTGTAGCAACAGCCAACAATACATTGTATGGGTTAAAATGATCGATTTTTCTTTTATGCCAAAAATAAGTAAAGATCATGTTCCATTAAGATATTTTGTAAATTTACTACCGTAAATACATCAAAACTTAATTTTTAATTAGTAGTATGCACTGCTAAGAACTTCATATAGAAAGGTGATTTTTCTCAGTATTTTGATTTTTTTTTGCACCCTCAGATTCCATATATTCAAATAGTTGTATCTCAGCCAAATATTGTCCTATAATAACAGACGTCATTGGAAAGCTTATTTATTCAGCTTTCAGATGATGTATAACTCTCAATTTTGAAAAAATGACCCTTATGACTGGTTTTATGGTCCACGGTCACATGTTTTTATGTTTTTAAGAATGTTAAAACGAACTTATGAACAAGCATAAAAATAATATGCATATATTTATTCACACTAAGGTGTATTTTGTTTAATATCATTAAAATACTATTTTGAACACATCAAAGAATAGCTTATGAATAAAAGCTACTTTAAACATAATTTAATGCTTTGTGATATGCTATATCATATTAAAAAAAAAAAAATGGAGATTACTTAGTTTCAGTAAAATAATACACTGTATAATTTCTTCTCTCAACACAATCACACATTGATCTGAAAGTTTGAAGACTTAAACTGATGACTGTGACTCTAATCAGATGACAAGTCTCTGTCCAGCCAGATGATGGCACTGTGTATCCATCATGCACTGCGTCTGACGCACTCAGAGCCTGCAGGCGCTGCCACGGGCTGTCATTTTTTTGTTTTGCACTCAGTAACCCAACAAGTTTGAATAGATCTGAAGCATGGAGGTAAACAGGAGTAAACAAGGCACAGTATGATTTACACATTTAAAAAAAACACCTGTACAAATGAGGTTACATTCATTTGGCCCTAGAGTATTAAAATATAACTACTTAATTATTAATCATTTGTTCAGTTTAGATTTAGAGACAGCACACTTAATATTTCTAATATTAATAAGCATTAACAGATACATTTCTGTAAAAGTGCATTTTTCTTTTCTGTTTTTTAGATACAAGTCAAATAAAAAAAAAATCTTTTTTATTATTACCTATTTCACTGCACTAACAGCTATATTTCTTTTATTAAAAAATAAGCAGAGCAACTGCTGTCTGGTTTATCTTGTACAATATGTGAATCATAAATTCATTCATTTGCCAAAGTGGTCTAAACTGTAAACATTATGTGTAAACAATGTATCAAACATTAATCAAGCGACGGCGTTTTGTTCTAAAGATTTGAAACGTAATAAAAAGCATCTATTTAAAACACGTAAATGCTGATCTTCATACTTTGTGAAGTTGTTTGATACATCTAGGGCTTTTTATTTCAGGGCGACAGCGGTACGAGCTGCGAATAATGGCCGGCAAAACTCAGGCGCTCACTGGCTCAGATCATCAGACATGACATAAATGGATAAGTAGCCATCATTACATGAAAGATTGTTTGTTCAGCTAAATTGATCCCTCTGTTTTCTAGGGCTTGTTTGCTGTGCTCTAGCTGTCGGCCGCACAATGTGGGCTCGCCGCTGAGAAAACGACCGCCCGCTCTATTTATCCACACGGACCAGCAGCGCTTTCGCACGAGCATTCAAATCCATCTCCAAAGTGCATGTGTCCACATAACCTCTCGCATACACGGCTTCCAAGAGGCGAGGGTGTGCTCGCACCGGCAGGGTTGGGCCGAGATCAGAAGTAACATACAGGTGCACCGTAACAATTGACTGCGGATTGATGTTGCCTACAGAGAAGTTGTGGTTTAGTACCTGCGTGACTGCAGCGGGCAACCCGGGGAAGGTGAAATGGGGCGGCAGCTGTGTGTATGGAAATTCTTTTCTTGTTTGTTTGCTTTTGGACGGTGAGAGCACCGCTGCGCTCTAATGACACTAATCCCTCCTCAACGCCGGCGGAAATACTGATGGTTTCAACAGAAACTCTGGACAATGTCCCCATCCAATCCTCACTTAGATCCGAGACGATGAAGTTTGTTTCATCTATGTATCTAACTTATCATGAACTTGTTACCTTCTGCTAAGCAAATATTGGTTTATGAGGCCTCGAGGCTTTTCATGTTGAGAATAGATGTCCGCTGAGTCAACAGCCGCAATAAGAAAGTCAAAGTCTTGGACAAAAAGACGTTTAGATTTGGCTTGTCAGATGAATAGTCTACAGGGTTGGCTTCAAGCACCAGCAGCTCCTTGAGGTGGGCGAAACGCGCGCGAACGTTCACCCAGCTGCAGCGGATCATGCGTTTTAACGTCTTGAGGGGACAGAAAAACAAAAGGCGTGCAAATGAAAGAGTGTCCAGAAACAGGATGGAGCACAAACAAGTAACAATGCAAACCACTTGAAATGCTAAATCTGAAGGACTGATGTTTCGCCAGCACATCTGTTTCAGATGTAGGTTAAACAAAGAGACACATCTCAGTTTGGTGTAACAGTTTAAATACATCACAGTTGAACACACTCTCGTGGCTGTTTTATAGTGGTTAATTTGTATGAATTTTATAGGATCTTACTCATACATTTTCATACAGTCTGCTCACGCCCCAGTGACAGTTAAAAAAAAAAAAAATTATGGCTAATTTGTATGAATTCATAAGTTTTTGCATGATCTGCTTACGCCCCACTGATGGTTAGGTTTAGAGGTGGACTCACTTTCTCACATTTATTTTTTTTTTTATTATAAAAATCATACATTTCTGTACAAATCAAATTGAAGAAATTCATACAAAGTCTGCAGCACTGCAGTTATAAGAAAATGTAACATTATTATCCATTGGTTTGTGCACTAATATCATTATAGTTATCGTTTATGGTGTGAACGGGCCTTAAGAATGTTTTTTTTTTTTTTTTTTTCCAGCTGATGAACAATAAAAATATTGACAGCCAATCAGAACAAACATAACTATGAAGAATGTATTTAAAGTGACAGATGACAAAACCGCAGCACACAATTATAATAAAATGCAACATTAACGTTCAGCGCTATTATCGTTATGGTTATTTTTATAGTTAGCGTTTTGGCTAGTCATGAAAAAAAAAAAATAATAATTTTTTCCAGCTGATGAACAATAAAAATATTGACAGCCAATTATAACTACTTTAAAGAAAGTATTTAAAGTGACAGATGACAAAACTGCAGCGCACAATTATAATAAAATGCAACATTAACGAACAGCGCTAATATCGTTATGGTTATTTTTATAGTTAGCGTTTTGGCTAGTTATGGCTAATTTGTATGAATTTAATTCATACCTTTTTGTATGATCTGCTTACGCCCCACTGATGGTTAGTTTTGGGGGTGGACTCACTTTCTTACTTTTTTTCTAAAAATCGTACATTTCTGTATGAATCGAATTGTAGAAATTCATACAAAATCTGCAGCACTGCAGGTATAAGAAACTTAAACTTTTTCATCCATTGGTTTGTATGCTAATATCATTATTGTTATTGGTGTTGGTGTTAATGGGCCTTTAGAATGTTTTTTTTTTTGTTTTTTTTTCCAGTTGATGAACAATAAAAATATTGACAGCCAATTATAACTACTTTACAGAAAGTATTTGAAGCAATAGGTGTCAAAATGGCAGTGCACATTTATAGTAAAATGCAACATTAACGTTCAACGCTAATATCGTTATGGTGATTTTGATAGTTAGCATTTTGGTTAGTTATGGCTAATTTGCATGAATTTCATTTGTGTGTTTTTGTATGATCTGCTTACGCCCCACTGATGGTTAGGTGTAGGGGTGGACTCACTTTCTTTCTATTTTTTATTAAAAATCGTACATTTCTATATGAATCAAATTGTACAAATTCATACAAAATCTGTAGCACTGCAGTTATAAGAAAATGTAACGCTATTATCCATTGGTTGGTGCAAAATGCTTTTTTTTCCAGCTGATGAACGATAAAGTCATTGACTGCCAATCAGAACTTACCTAACTTTAAACAATGTATTTAAAGCGACAGATTTCAAAACTGCAGCGCACAATTATAATAAAACGTACCATTATCGTCCAGCGCTAATATCGTTATGGTTATTTTTATAGTTAGCGTTTTTGGTGTGAAAAGGCCTTTTCAATAGTTTTTCTCAGCTGATGAATGATAAAAACAGCGATAGCCAATCAGAATCCATCGACAAGAGCTTAAGCGTTTAAAGCGACATGACAAAATTGCAGTGCACAATTATAAGAAAATGCAACATTATAATCCAGCGCTAATATTGTTATAGTTATCTTTATAGTTATTGTTCAGGTCTTTAGAATAATTTTTCCCATCTGATGAATAATAAAAACATTGACAGCCTATCAGAATACAAACTTTAAAAAGCTTGAACATTTAAATTGACATATAACAAAACTGCAGTGTGCAAATATAAGTAAAATGCTAATATCAATGTTTTGTTTCGTTAACGTTATAGTCTATTGGTTTGCATGCTAATAGCATTATCAAAATTATTATTGTTGTTGGTGTGAATGGGCCTTTAGAATGTTTTCCTTTTCTTTTCCAGCTGATGAACGATAAAACTTTGGCAGCCAATAAGAATCCACCGACTTTAAAGAGCTTGAGCATTTAAAGTGACAGATGTCAAAAATCCATTGTGAAATTATAAGAAAACGTCTTTATAATTGTTGTTTTAGGTGTGAACACGCCTTTAGAGTAATTTTTCTTAGCTGATGAACGATAAAAATATCGACAACCAATCAGAATCCACTTAACTTTAAAAGGCTTTAGCATTTAAAGTGACAGATGACAAAACTGTAGCACGCAACTATAAGAAAATATGTTAATGTCCAACGCTAATATTGTTATATAATTATTGTTCTTGGTGTGAACACGTCTTTAGAGCAAATTTTTCCAGCTGATTAATAATGAAAACATTGACAGCCAATCAGAATCCACTTAACTTTAAAGAGCTTAAGCATTTAAAGTGACAGATGACAAAACATAATGTTATTGTCCAATATCGGTATCTTTATAGTTATCGTTCTAGATGTGAACAGGCCTTAATAGAGTATTATTTTGAGCTGATGAATAATGAAAATACTGAAAGCCAATCAGAATGCACTGAACTTTAAAAAGCTTGAGCATTTAAAGTGACAGATGACAAAACTGCATTGTGAAATTATAAGAAAACATAGTGTTATCGTCCATTGTTTTTTGCGCTAATATCGGTGTCTATATAGTTATTTAGGTGTGAACAATAAAAATATCAATCAGTATTTAAAAAGTAATTTAAAGTGACAACAACAAAATTGCAGGTGACAAAACTGCAGCACGCAGCTATAAGAAAATATGTTATCGTCTAAAGCTAATATTGTTATACAGTTATTGTTGTTGGTGTGACTGTGTCTTTAGAACAAATTTTTCCAGCTGATGAACAATGAAAACACTGACAGCCAATCAGAATCCACCTAACTTTAAAGTGACAGATGACAAAACATAATGCTATCGTCCAATCGGTATCTTTATAGTTATCATTCTAGATGTGAACAGGCCTTTATAGAGTAATTTTTCGAGCTGATGAATGATAAAAATATTGAAAGCCAATCAGAATCCACTGAACTTTAAAATGCTTTAGCATGTAAAGTAACAGGTGACAAAACTGCAGCACACAACTATAAGAAACTATGTTATCGTCCAACGCTAAAATTGTTATATAATTATTGTTCTTGCTGTGAACACGTCTTTAGAACCAATTTTTCCAGCTGATGAACAATGAAAACATTGACAGCCAATCAGAATCCACTTAACTTTAAAGTGACAGATGACAAAACATGATGTTATCGTCCATTGGTTTGTACTCTAATATTGGTATCTTTATAGTTATCGTTTTGGGTGTGAACAATAAAAATATCGACAGCCAATCAGAATCCACTTAGCTTTAAAGAGTTTCAGCATTTAAAGCGACAGATGACAAAACTGCAGTTTAAAAATGGAAAACGGATTATAATCCATTAGTTCTTGATGTGAATGGACCTTCAGAAGATTTTCCAGCTGATAAACGATAAAAACATTGACAACCAATCTGAATCCATTTAAGAACTTGAGTACACTGTAAAAAATAAAAAACACAATTTGTTGAGTCAGCTTAAAATAATTTGTTACCCTGCTGCCTTAAAATTTTAAGTTCAGTCAACTAAAATAAGTTTATTCAACTTGAAATGTTAAGTTGTACTAAGTGACAACTTAGATATTTGTGTTTGCTAAACTTAACAGATGGGTAAGTAACCCAGCTGCCTTAAAATTTTAAGTTGATTCAACTCAAATATCTAAGTTGTCACTTAGTATAATTTAACATTTCAAGTTGCATAAACTTTTTTTGAGTTGACTGAATTTAACATTTTAAGGCAGCCAGGTTACAAATTATTTTAAGTTGACTCGACAAATTGTTTTTTTACAGTGTACTTAAACCAGCAGATGACATAAATGCTATAAGTAGAGCTGTCAAACGATCAATCGCGATTAATCGCATACAAAATAAAAGTTTGAGTTTGCCTCACAAATATATTTGTGTGTACTGTGTGTAATTATTATGCATATATAAATACAAGCATATTCATGTATATATTTAAGAAATATTGTATTTATTATCATTTTAAATCAACTTTAAAATTAAGTAAATCAACTTTCTTCAAATAACGACATGCTAAAGAGACCTTCTGTCAGATGCAAAGTAGGCTAAGTGCATGTGCCGACGATGAAATTCAATATATGAAAAAGCCGCCAATCGTTGGCTCGGGTTTTTGACCATACGCTACATTTAGCATTCATCTTCTTCAACAAGCTGTCACCACTCAGTGCGGCCCCTGAGGAGGGCCTGCCAAAATATCTGCACTTGCAGCGGCTCTAGTTGGACGTGACTCAAGGTTCATCTCTTTATGTTTCAGGCAGGGCCTGTGGAGCGTGACCCCGAGGAGCTCCATGCATTAATCATGAGCGCCGGCCAGGACACCCGACAGGCCCGGGACATTCCTGGGACCGCTCGCCACCGGGCAGGTGAAATTCGGAGGCTGGCCCATCTCCGCTGTGAAGCCAAGGTAGGGGCCGGAGGCGTTGCTATGGGCCGATCCCTGCGGAGCGTTTGCCTTGCGCACTCCTGACAAGTAAATAGGATGAGTAATTAGATATTACAATGAAAGATTAATGGTGTCAAATTGATGGTTCACTCATGAAGGCTCGTCTCCTGGAGGTCAGCGATCTCTCGCAGGCTTGCGCTGGTCATCGGGGCGCTCGCCCCCGCTGGAGTTTGCACTGTGAATGCTGTGTTTATGTTTGTCGCTGTGTATAAGATCAAACCAACAGTTGATTGTTCTGCCAGAGAGCTTGGACGCGGGCCAGTAGTGTACGCCTAGCAACGTGATTCATCACCATCGTCATCGTCATCACAGCCGCGCAGTGAACAGGTTGCGCTGGCACCCTAACAGTGGACATATGTTCTCCACTTCACACATCCAAGCCATTTTGTTGTGTGTTCAAATGAACACGTCCAGGAAAGCTGAATCGTTTGGGAAACCAGTGTGAGGTTCAGATGTTCATTGTATTACTGAATCATTAATAACACTTATAATGTGTCATATAATTAATAGCATAAATTATCAACAAACAAATAACAATTTAAATTATAATAATCCCAGTAATAATAATAATAATAATAATAATAGCTAAATAAATAAATAAATAAATTGTAATAGTGCCATAATAATAAGAAGAAGAAGATAAAGAAGAATATGTAAATCAGTAATAACAACAATTTAAAACAAATCATAAATAAATGGTTAACTAAATAAATTGCATGAATAATTCAATTAATTGAAATAATGGCAAAAAAAAACTAATGACATAAATAAATAAATAAATAAATAAATAAATAAATAAATAAATAAATAAATTGTAATAATGGCAAAAATATCAATAATATACAAATCAGTAACAACACACTTGTAATAAACAAACATCAACAGTTATGATAAAGTAAAACAAAGAAATGTATTGAAATAATGTAAGTACATAAAATTATTAAAAACATAAACATTATAAACTATATTAATGCAAATAGTGTGTCAAAACAACAACTGTTATTATTAAATAGATAAATAAAAATAAATAATAAATAATGGCAAAATAATAATATGCAAATCAGTAACAAAAATGAAACAAACAAACAAGCAACAACAGTAATGATAATGAATAAATAAATAGTAATAATGGCTATAATAATCACAATAACATTATTATTATTATTATTATTATTATTGTTGTTGTTGTTGTTGTTGTTATAATAATAATAATTATTATTATTAAAAACAATATAAATTATAGTAATGCAAAGAATCTGTCAAAACAACAACTACTATTATTATTGTTGAATGAATGAATGAATAAATAAATAAATAATGACAAAAATAATAATAATATGATAAAATTCATGGTTATAATGGTAATAATAATCAAAAATAACTATTATTATTATTATTATTATTAATAATAATAAAAAAACAACCATATAAAGTATATTAATGCAAAAAAATCTGTCAATACATAAACTATTATTATTGTTAAAAAAATAAATAAATAAATATTAAACCAATTGAATTTACATAAATATAATAACAACAATATAAACTGTAATAACAAAAATAAAATCTATCAGATTAGTGTCAATCACAAAAATATTATTATTATTATTATATCATCAATAATAATAATTATTATTATTATTATTATTATCATTATTGCATGAATACAAAATAAAGAAACAATCATATATATTTTCATTTACAAAAATATTTATTTACAGATAGGTTAGTATTTATTTACAGATAAAATGGATTGGTATATTGTGTATCTTTCGGAAAATACATTGTTTAAAATATTTCAAGATATTGCCACATAATTCTAATTTCTACTAAAAAAAGAGAGTCTTTCCTTTTTCAATTTATTTTGAGGCAGGTGGCTTTCAGACTCTCTTTTAGTGATTTCATGTAGCAGTGTCCTTACACTGTATGAACAGTACGCGTGCATGAGCTCTGCTCGTCTGTTAGGTGATGTAACTGAACTCCAGTAGTGCAGTATAGCGAGTGCACGGCATGGCCTCCAATTCTGTGTTGTTCTGCATTCTTGCTTAATTGATGATGACAGGTGCAATTACACATGATGGTCAGTTTAACTGAAGCTGACGCTCATTTTGGTGGACACCTCCTCCTGAAACATGGGTTCATTGACCCTTCTGACCTGCTGTAGAGCAACTATACTGGAAAGAAACTGGGTTTAGCCTGAGAATATTAACGTCGGACGCACATCTGATGTTTAATGAAAGAAAAATGAGAGATATCGGTGACAACACACATCATCTAATGTGTTCCTCATGAACAGTGTTGGGGTAACACATTACAAGTAATGTGAGTTATGTAATCGGATTACTTTTTTTTTTTTTTTTAACAGACAGCTAATATACATCACCAGACATGCAAAACATCTGAAAGAAAGGTCTACAAACATGCAATTAAACATAATTTTTTCAGGTTGATTTATGTGCACGCAATATATCAGTGTTACAATAATTTATCATTTCTGAAGTGCAACAAATCTCTCAGTCTGTCAGGGAGATTTTCAGTCATGTTTCAGGTTTTTCCCAGCTTAGTACAGCGTGATACGGCTTTTGAGTGTGTTTGTATGTCATGACGAGTGTGTGTGTGTGTGTGGTGTTTTGAAATGGTGTTTGCTTTAGAGCATATATTATGAGATGAAAGAGAGATAGCGCTACGCCCTGCGGTGCTGCGGAATATGGAACGCTCCTCGTTTGCTCACCTGGACCCGCAGTGAGTTCAGAAGCATTAGTAAACAAAAGGGCGGCTTTTTGGCTGCGAGCGTGTACAACAGATGTTCACTGCCGCTCTGTGTAACAGCTGCCCTCGCTGTCTGACTGCAGGGCGGCACATTTCACCCCATCCAGTCAGCACATTTGTGTTCGGAGATTTTAGATGTAATAATTTCATGCCTGTTTAATCCAAATTAAAGGTAAAATGAAGTGATATTAACTGTGGAGGCAGCATTTTGAGGCATTACGGTCTATTCTGACATGTTTGAAATCCCAGAATGCATTGCAACGAGCGTAGTGAAAAATTAATTGCAAGCTATATTATATTATTGGATACTAATAAGTATAAAAAACTATTATTATGTATTGTTAACCCTTGCCCTGAACTGTTAAAAAAAAAACTATTTGTTGAGTCAACTTAAAATAATTTTCAACTCAAAAAAGTTTAGTCACCATGAAATGTTAAGTTATACTAAGTGACAACTTAGATATTTGAGTTGATTTAACTTAAAATGTTAGGGCAGCTGGGTAACAAGCCCAGCTTTTAAGTTAAACAAATCCATTTTTTTGTTTAGTTAACTCAAACATCTAAGTTGTCACTGAGTCCAACTTATTTGAGTTGACTGAACCTAAAATTTTAAGACAGCAGGGTAACAAATTATTTTAAGTTGACTCAACATATTGTGTGTGTGTGTGTTTTTTTTTTTTTTTTACAGTGCTTAAAATGCTCATAAATGACTGGCCTACAAAAAATTGTTTGTAAATCTTTTGGCATTAGCTTCTTTTCTTTCAGTTAGCACAGGTTTTGTATTTGTTTTTGGAGCTGACTGGTTGTAGGCCTAATTTTTGAGTTTTAAACATTATTTGTGGATAATTTTGGCAATATTTACTGAAAAAATCTAAAGTTTTGTCATGAAACTCTAGATGGCTCATTCTGGTTCTAACTTAAGCCCCATTCAGGCTACACAATTTTTTGTCGGTTACGACTGTGTCAGATTAAACGATTTTGACTTAAAGGAGCACTTTCAGAACAGAAATGTACAGATAATTTACTCACCCCCTTGTCATCCAAGATGTTCATGTCTTTCTTTCTTCAGCCGATAAGAAATTATGTTTCTTGAGGAAAACATTTCACGATTTCTCTCCATATAGTGGACTTCAATGGTGCTCCCAAGTTCGAACTTCCAAAATGGAGTTTAAATGCAGCTTCAACAGGCTCTAAACCAGTGGTTCCCAATCACATTCCTGGAGGCCCCCCAACACTGCACATTTTGCATCTCTCCTTTGTGTGAAACAGCCATTTTAAGTCTTGGAGTCTCTACTAATGAGCTGATGATCTGAATCAGGTGTGCTTCATTAGTGTGACATGGAAAACATGCAGTGTTGGGGGGCCTCCAGGAACGTGGTTGGGAATCACTGCTCTAAACGATCCCAGCCGAGGAAGAAGGGTCTTATCTAGTGAAACGATCTGTAATTTTCAAAACAAATTGACAATTTATATAGTTTTAAGGCACTTAGGGTATGTCGAAAAACTCCATTTCATTTTCTTCCCCAACTTCAAAATCGTCCTACGTTGCTGCAGAAGTACCAACCCAGTGTTTACAATGTGAACATGCAAAGAAGATCAAACACCCTTACCTACAAAAAAGGTAAAACAGCGATGTAGGATGATTTTGAAGTTGAGGAAGAGAGCAATATGGGAGTTTTTCGACATGCCCTAACTGTATTGACCCAGATAACACAGAGTATGCATGCGCATCGCAGAGACAATACGAGCATTTGAGGTTAAAAAGTATATAAATTGTCAATTTGTTTTGAAAATGGCTGATCATTTCGCTAAATAAGACCCTTCTTCCTCGGCTGGGATCATTTAAAGCCATTTGAAGCTGCATTTAGACTGCATTTTGGAAGTTCAAACTTGGGGGCACCATTGAAGTCCATTACATGGAGAGAAATCCTGAAATGCAAAGTTGGTAAATTAGATTGTCACTATTAGCTTAGCAACATGCTAATGGCTAACTCACTTGAAATCTATTTTGTTAAGCACTAGGGGTCATTTACACATTTTTATACCCCACTGCTCTGCTTTCCCATTGTTTTTCTGTTATTATATGACTGTTAAACTTGTGTGAGCTTCCTTAGCAGTGTCTCATACATGAGCGCCACGTTTTTTTAAATGTGACCCGGGACCACAAAACCATAAGCTTTCTATTGAGCTTTCTATTGTATGGTTTGTTAGGATAGGACAATATTTGGCTGAGATACAACTATTTGAAAATCTATAATCTGAGGGTCAAAATACTGCGAAAATCGCCTTTAAAGTTGTCCAAATGAAGTTCTTAGCAATGCATATTATTAATCAAAAATTAAGTTTTGATATATTTACAGTAGGAACTTTAAAAAATATCTTCATGGAACATGATCTTTACTTAATATCCTAATGATTTTTGGCATAAAATAAAAATATTTAATTTTGACCCATACAATGTACCTTTGGCTATTGCTACAAATACCACTGCAAACTGAACAGCACAAAACAGCATTCACTCTATGATGTTTTATGATTTTAATATATATATATATATATTTTATTTTTTTTTTTTCAAACTCCTCCTAGAATGTTAGTCTCTTTTTTTTCTGTGAAAATCTATCCATATTGTCTTCAGACCATGCTGACAACCAAAAACAAATCAAACAAACATGTAATTTAAGTTGATCAGTCAAACTCTTCTTGAATAACGTGGCATCGAATTTGACGAAGAGCTCGCCAAAGTGGATGTGAGGCTATATCTTCGAAAGGCTTCAGTGTATTGGGACAGAATTTGGTACACTTTATCACTAGCATGCCCTGAGGTTATGTGCACAGTTTTGGCACAGTGCCACTTAGTGGTCAGGAGATATGAAAAGTGACTTTTTGTTCCTATAGCTTCTGAACAGTTTGGCCCAAAATCACAAGACTGGTCACTTTGAAGTAGCATGCTTCAAACAATACACAATTTTCTCATGTCGTAGACATTTAATTCAATGTTTTACATGCTGTATCTATGTAATCATTTGTGAAATTTACTAGCAATTTCTGAGAGACAATTATTTCTAAGTAACCGCCCCGTATGTAGCTGTAAAGTCTTTTAAATGGTTTGACTTCTGAGGTTTGAATTCAGTCTATTGTCTTCTGGTTCATTTTGGCAGTAGATGGCAAGGAAGCTCACTAGGTTTTGGATCAAAGCTAGTGTCTCCTTAACCCTCCGGGGTTGGCAAATGTGTCAGCACATTCGGTAGCATTTTTTTCCTAAAATCATTTGAAACTGTAAATGGTCTACTTTTATTTGTGTACACTCACCTTATTAACAATGTTAAATATATTGTTGTTCATGTAAGTGAGTGAGCAGGATGATTTTGTCATTTGTAGCAAAAACTCTAGTCTATCACATCCAGTTCTCAAAAGTCTTGTGAACAGATGTTCCATATATGTCTTTGGCATTATTTCATTAACCACGCATAAACCTTATTTTCTTAGAAATACAAACTTGTATATACATGTTGCTTACATTTTATTGGAGCACAGTTTGTGCTGAACACACTGTAATCAGACTTTAGTCACTAACTTGCTTATAATAAACTAAAAAAAAAAAAAAAAAAACACACGCACACAAATGCCAGGGCATGTCAGACTTCTCCAGGGCCCAAAAACCCCCTCAGACCCCAGAGGGTTAAATCCGGAACGGCTTTTGTTTTTTAGCTTTGTCATCATGTGCATAATATATTGCTTGTAATAAGTCGAAGTGAAACTAATATAACCAAAAGCTTTCATGTTTGTCTAACTGAAAAAAAATCCCCTTGATGTATGAAATACACAAAAAATAGTCAAATCAGCTGTCGGCACGCTCTTCAGTGGAAGCTTGTACAAACACTTCTGAGTGATATCAGGACAGAACATGGCAACTTCAGCACTAAGCTGCCATCAAATATATTCCTGCAGGCCACATCCTGCAATTTAATACCATGAAAGCAGAGACATAGTGTAGTGCATGTCAGTTTCACCCAGATATGTGAAATAACATAAAGGAAAGACATTAAATAACATGGGGGAGTCTAGTATTAGCAGATGGTGGGACATGGAAAGATTGTCTGCTGTTTCCGTCAAGTGTTGTCACCAATCTGTCAGGCTACATTTTTAGATTACTAAAAGGCTAAATACCAACTAACCCAAAGGTTTAATCAGTATTATTTTAGCATCATTTAGATCAGTGGTTCTTAACTCCAGTCCTCAAGGCCTCTGCACATTTTGTATGTTTCTGAATCTGACATGCTCAGTTCAGTTCATGGATCTTTCTCCTAACGAGCTGATGATCTGAATCAGGTGTGGTTAATGAGGGAGACATACAAAATGTGCAGAGTGGTGGGCCTCGAGGACTGAAATTGCAGTGCTATTAAATTTTATTAATTTGTTTTAATTTTTATTTTAGTTAAAGTTTTAGTAATTTTGTTGTCTTCAATATTTATTAATTTTAATAATATTTTTATTAATTTTATTTTAGTTTGAGTTAATTTAACAAAACTAATTTAATTTAATTTAAACGAGAAATACTGCATTGGCCACTAGCTGAAAGTTAACATTGATTTTATTTCAAGTAACATTTTTCCCCTTCTTTTTTTAAAGATCAAGCCTTTTTGATAAGTACATTACTGTATATATTAAACACACAAAAAAATAATGTTAAAACAAATGTTTGATGACAAAAGTAGTATTATGAAAGCAGTTGATGTAGCTTATATTCTGACTCTTGTTAAATTATATTTTGTGGGATAAACAGACTGAAATTTATGGCAGTATTAACTGATACTCATAAGAATCATAATTCTCATAAGAAAATCATATGGGTTTTGAATTAAATTAATATTTGGAACTTTTCTGTTAAAGGAAGCATCACCCAGATTCTTTGTAAATATATAAATATTTTATTAAATATAATTATACATTGTAATTTAAAAGGAAATCCCTTAAATAATATTGTTAATTATGATTTTGGCACACAAAAAAACAATCACCTGATCCTCAACAGGAGTGTTGCCAAAACACTGGAACTGTTGCTGCAAGACATCAAGTTTACTCTGATAAATTACTCGTCTAATTGAAATAATGGTATTTGCCAAAGCTTGTAATTAGTTGCAAATAATTAACCATGTTTGATTGAAGTGCCTTGATAGCAGTTAAACGGTACTAATCAAATAATTCAGGGCGCCACAGATTGGACCAGTAGAAATGTCTTCATTATAAACACAGCAAGTGATTTGTCTTGGCTGAAGATATTTCAGATGCTGAGGTGTATCTTTGTTGGGCTTGTAGAACCAGTGTCACCAGCACATCACAACACTGCTCCAAAACCTATTATTATAGTTTGTGTGTTAGTTCGCTAGTAGCTAGCACATCAAAAAACAAACTTTATCTAACCCTGGTTTTACAGTAGCCGGTGTTTATGGCGATTATGCGAGTAAACGGCACAGACAAACTCCGAATGGCGTGTATATAAAGGGTTTATAGAGGACCCTGCCGTCACCCTTAGTTAGCTTTTAATGCTACCCCATAAACTATCCTCTTGGGAGAGGTGTGAGGCCATAAGCAGTAGTCTTAATTGGATGTGAAGAGAAACATGGGTCCTTACAAGGTTATTCACACAGCCATATACAAATGACCCCTCTGAGACTTGGGTTAAGCCTCCCTGCCACTCATAAAGGCCAATCACGTGAGGAATTTCCTGTCTGAGTTCACTTTAACAGCTGGGAATAAAGGCTGGGGGACTTGTGAAAGAAAGCCCAGCGGGGAAGGGTTTATTATTATTTTTTAAGCTGATCTAAACACCTGCGGTCCTTTGCCCACCGTCTACCCCAGTGGACACTATTACTTTCAATGCGGCGCAATTTGTCGACAAACTTTTGAACGAGTCCGCCGACATCAGGGAAAAGCCTTGTTAGGAAACCCCGGCAGAACGATGACATCATAACGTGGAAGTGTGTGCATTGTGTTCCCCGGTCGCATAATATGGCCGTGCCCCTCCCCATCTGCTTGAAATCTCCTCCTCAAAGTAATCCTGAGGAAACTTGCAAGAATCCTGCGAGACCCGGGTACCAGAGAATTTGAAGCAGAATTGAGTTCCTTGCTTTACCATGTTAAGGTAACAAAATGTTAACTTTTTTTAATGCACGTACAACGTCCACATCGCTCATAGGAGTTAAGTTGGCTTGAAAAAGCCAACTTATGAGACAAAACTTAGTCAGTATCTCCTCCTAGAGCTTTAAAGCTACAACCACCAAACTCGGGTCAGATCTTCAGACTGGTCTGAAGTTAGTTGCTATATCTTTTCTAACCAATCCAGCTTACGGTTTTCGAAAACCAGACTATCAAATCCACCCAAAATCTCATAGACTTTTACTGAGGGGGTGAAAACTTTTATACAAAGAGACCTATGGTGCATCTAAGCTGTTTATTGCCAAAGCAAAGCTTAACAACTCCCTACTTAAAAAACAGCTAAAACCTGCCTAAGCTGAATGGCTGCTTTGGCTGGTCTCCCAGGCTGGTTTTAAAGTGGTTTTGGCCACTTTTTAGCTGGTCAGGCTGGGAGACCTGCTAAAAGATTAAACCAGCTATTTTCATCTTAAACCAGCTAAGACTAGACAACCAGCCTAGGCTGGTTTTAGCTGTTTTTTACTGAATCAACTGGTTTTAGCTGGTTTAAACATGTTAATCATGCTAGAAACACGCCAGCAACATGTTACTGACTTGCTTCATGTTAACAACATGCTAATCATGCTACCAACATGTTAATAACATGCTAGTTACGTTAGAAACACATCAGCAACATGATAATAATATAATTATGCTAACAACTGCTAGTAACATGCTGATCATGATAGTAACATGCTACTAACTTACTAACCATGTTAGAAACATGGTAGCAACATGCTAGTAACTTGTTAATCATGCTAGCAACATGCTAGTAACTTGCTAATCATACTAACAACATGTTAGTAACTTGTCAATCAAGCTAACAACATGCTACTCATGCTAGAAACATGATAGCAACATGCTAATCATGCTAGTAACATGCAAGTAACTTGCTAATCATGTAAACAACATGTTAATAACATTCTAATCATGCTAGTAACTTGTCGATCATGCTAGCAACATGCTAGTAACTGGCTAATCATGCTACCAACATGCTAGTAACTTGCTAATCATGCTAACAACATGGTAGTAACATGTAACTTGCTAATTGTACTAACAACATGCTAGTAACATGCTAATCATGCTAGCAACATTCTAATCATGCTAACAACATGCTAGCAACAAGATAGTAACAAGCTAATAATGTTAGAAACATGTTAGTAACATATTAATCACATTAGAAGCATGTTAGCAACATGTTAATAATGCTAACAACATGTTAGTAACATGCTAATCATGCTAAAACATGCTAACAACAAGTTAAATCGTAAGCAATGTGTTAAATCATGATAGCAATATCAACTTTTATACTTTTACAACTGCTTCAAACTTTCAGGCTAGGCTCGTCTTTCTCAAGCCAACTCAAAGTATGTTCTCAAACTTTACTCATCTAGTTTGTTTTGCCTTTGGATACTGTATTTTGCCTTTTTACTGTATATTTAAGAACGAACAGCGATAGGACGGGAAATAATGTAGGTAAGAATTGGGAATGAGCTTGTGAAACAAGCAACCAGGAATCAAACCTGCATTCCCCACATAACAACAAGAATTATTTATTTAATAACAATTATTTAAGTAATTATTCAACTAATTTTTTTTCTTTGCAATGGCAAAGAAGAACCACTTTTTGTTTGTCTTTCTTTCTCCAGTCAAAAAGAAATTAAAGTTTTTGAGGAAAACATTACAGATTTTTTCTCCATATAGTGGACGTCAGTGGTGTCCAATGGGTTGAAGGTTAAAAATGCAGCTTCAAAAGGCTCTACACGATCCCAGCCGAGGAATGAGGGTCTTATCTAGTGAAAAAAAAATCTTCTTAAAAAAAAATAAATAAAAAAAAAATATATATATATATACTTTTTAGACACAAATGCTCGTCTTGCACTAGCTCGACTTAACGCATTATGTAGTCACAATTTGAAAGGTCACATGTAACATTGGTCAGAAGTACCGACCCAGTGTTTACAAAGTGAACGTGCAAAGAAAGTCATATGCCCTTTACAAAAAAAAACAAATATTTTCGGATAATTAAAATGAGATGGAGTGTTTTGCCCCGTGATTCCGTAATGCGTAAAGTCGTAGATGCATATTGCAGAGCTAGTGCAAGACAAGCATTTGTGGTTAAAAAGTATATAAATTCATATTTTTTAAGAAAATGACAGATTGTTCCACTAGATAAGACCCTTCTTCCTCAGCTGGGATCATGTAGAGCCCTTTGAAACTGCATTAAAACTTCAGTTTGGACTTTCAACCCAGTGGCTCCCATTAAAGTCCACTATATGCAGAAAAGTCCTGGAACGTTTTCCTCAAAAACATTCATTTCTTTTTGACTGACTAAAGAAAGACAAGAAGATCTTGGATGACATAGGGGTGAATAAATAATCAGGACTTTTTTATTCTGGAAGGAAAATGTTTCATGGATATTAAAGGTTCCTCATGGAACCATCAATTCCAAAATAGAACTTTTATTTTTGTAGACGAACGAATCTTTCATGCAGCACATTTACCATAAAAGTAAAAAGTTTGGAAAACTAAGTAGCAGCAACTTCCATCTGACATCCTTAACCTGTTTGAATCAGAACATGAAAAAATAGTCAAAAGTGATGTGTCCCGTGTCCCTGAGCCACAACTCCCTCATTGCTATGCACCGCACGAACATCCCGGCGTATGTTGATCCACAGGACTTGAGAGAAGGAAAGCTCTGGGTGGAGGGTGGGGGGGTGTCTCCATTCATTCCAGCCTCTCATTTACATTGTAACAGCTCTGGCTATTTCCCTCACTACCCCCAAATATTAATGCACTCTCCTCTCCTGCTAACACCCTCCACCAAATCTCAAACCTCCAGCAGTTTCTAGAGGAAAGCTCTTATTTCTTAAGTCTGCACTCCAGACCTCCTCTCCAACCCCCCTTTTCCAACGTTCAGCCTCTTTGATGTCTTATTTTCTCGTCTCTCACCCCCTTTCTCTCTCATCTGAGAGTCTTGCTATGGAAAAAAAAACACAGAAAACCTCCTTGTTTTAGATGGCGAGGTGAAAATGGTCTGGTAACAAGCAGGTGCACTGGGCCCTAAGCAGCTGTTTTTGGTACTCAAGACAAGGTGTCCCGGCTCTCCTTAAGCACTTCATATAATCCCCTCATGCAATTCACACTGTAATTGCTGAGATACACGCTCTCCCCCCTTTTCTCCAATGCCCGCGTCCACTGTAAACATGTGCAACTAATGAGACGCATGAAGCTAGACGGACCGCATCAGGCAGGCCATTGTTCCTGCTTTGCGTACGGCTGTGCGTGTTGTCTGAAAGCGGCCAATGCTTGACTGTGTATGTACATGTCTTTTTCCCCATCAAATCCAAGGACGTTTGGGCTTTAATTCTGTGAGTTCCGTGTTGCATGGTCAACAGCTCAAGTCTGGCACGTAGGCCGTCGCCTGCTAGTGCTGTCGGGCACAATAGCGCTCTTCCCTCCAAGGCCTCGGCTGATAAACTGATGACTAAACGAGGGGGGTGAGACGTGTCTGTCGCTCACCGTCTGTGTGAATGCTTTATCTCCCTGTTGAGGTCTCTTGCTGGCTCTAAAAGACATATTCTAGCAGAGAAATATCTTGAGTAAGGGGTGTTTGTCACATGAATCCTTTTTAGAGCAATTACTTAAAGGTGATGGGTGCTATTTTTTGGATGTTACTTTCTTTGCTTGACAGCAACCTTGACAGCAACCTTGACAGCAACCTTGACTCAAACAATGATGTAAGTTTGGGTGGGGCTGTTTGTTTGATCTGGTGGGATTTGGTGACAAATAACAGTTTTAATTATTGTTTTATTTTGTTACATTTGTTAAGATCTAGCTTATGGAGCTCCTATGGTTTTCTATAGTCAGTACATGGGAGGTGAAGTGAATTACAGGTAGGAATAAGTGTCGCATAGTCTTGAATTTGGGGGTAGTGTCACTTACGGGGGCACTGAGTGACTGTGACTGTTAAGGGGCGCTTGACTGAGATTGAATACCTCAGTCTAGTTTATTTATCCCACAATTTCTCTGCTGATTCCCAAAAGCTCTGGGTTACTTTCCATCGTCTTGAATGCCTTTTGGATTAAGCTCTGTCCCTCCCAAAACTGAAGGAATGCAGATGCGAAGGGCCAACGGATTTAAGGTCCCCAGCGTTAAACTGAATTCTTGCACCCCGCTCAGGGTCCCCTTGCCCCTTCCAAAAGCCCCCAGGGATGACACAGCTCATTGATGCATCTCTCATTAGCATTTTACCAGCTCGCTTCACTAATTTCAGAGGCAATCCGTCATGAGAAAAACGGAAGAATGTGCTCTATTTGCATGATGCTGTGCCAGAACGCCACTTCTTTTCTGCCTCTCTCTCGCGCGGTCATTTGGTAATATGCCCAAGACTGCTCCACTTTCCCAGGGAAAATCTTAGAAATCATACGAACAAGACTTCATTTTGTGCCAGAGGAGAGAAATTGTTGGAAATAAACAAAGGCTTATATTCAGCCGAAGTTTTATTATTGATTTGCACTCTCAAAAGAAAAGATATAGAAATATTGTTGTCTCATATTGTAATAGACAAAGTCTAGGATATTTCTTATGCCCAAGATAAAATTAACTGTTTGGAAGGATGAACATCACTATTACTGTTGCTCACGTTTAGAGTTAGGGATTTCGACAAACCCCAACCTGACCTATAAAAATTTTGCAAATTTGGCAAATTAGTACATATTCATAGGACTTTGTACAATTTTTGTAGAATCGTACATATTTTACAAGCTGGCTTATTAGTGTGAATTTGGATGACCTCACTTGTACGAATTTGTACAATTTGTGAAAAATTTACATATTTTATGAGCTCGCTAATTATGAATTTGTATGGCTTCGTTCATAAATTTGTATGATTTGTGAAAAAACGTACATAGTATTTTACAAGGTGGCAAATTAGTAGTAATTCATGCTATTTCACTCGTACAAATTTGTACGATTTGTAATTAGTACGAATTCGTATGACCTCACTCAAACTAATTTGTACGATTTGTGAAAAATGTAACATATTTTATGAGGTGGCTAATTAGCATGAATTCATATGATCTTACTTGTACGAATTTGTATGGTTTGTTAAAAAAAAATACATATTTTACGAGGTGGCTAATTTGTATGACTTCACTTGTGTGGATCTGTATGATTTGTGAAAAATGTACATATTTTATGAGCTAGCTAATTATGAATTCATAGAGCCTCACTCATATAAATTTTTACAATTTGTGAAAAAACGTACATAGTATTTTACAACGTGGCTAATTAGTACAAATTCCTAAGACCTCACTCATGCGAATTTGTACAATTTGTGAGAAATCGTACATATTACGAGGTGGCTAATTAGTATGCATTGATACGACCTCACTCGTACAAATTTGTACGATTTGTTAAAAATGTTATATATTTTACAAGGTGGCTAATTAGTACGAATTTATACGACGTCACTCAAACTAATTTGTATGATTTGTGAAAAATGTAACATATTTCATAATATGACTAATTAGCACAAATTCATATGATCTTATTCGTACAAATTTGTACGGTTTGTTAAACACTTTACATCTTTTACAAGATGGCTAATAAGTACGAATTTGTACCACCTCACTCATGCGATTTTTGAAAATTTTTGAAATATCGTACATATTTTATGAGGTGGCTAATTAATACGAATTCATAAGGCCTCACTCGTGCAAATTTGTACAGTTTGTAAAAAATGTCACATCTTTTATGAGGTGGCTAATTTGTATATATTCGTAAGACCTCACTTGTGCGAATTTGTACGATTTGTGAAAACTCTTACATATTTTATGAGCTGGCTAATTAGTATGAATTCGTAAGACCTTACTTGTGCGAATTTGTACAATTTGTGAAAAAACGTATATATTTTACGAGATGGCTAATTAGTATGAATTCATACAACCTCACTTGAATGAATTTGTAGAATTGTTAAAAATTACATATATTTTATGAGGTGGCTAATTAATATATATTTTTCACTTGAACAAATTCGTACGATTTGTGAAAGATCATACGTGGCTAATTAGTACGAATTCATACGAAGGACCACCAGTAAACCTACCTGTACCAAAAAACGTATGAGTGAGGTTGTGCTAATTTGTACGAATTAGCCACCTCGTAAAATAAATACGAATAGCGTTGAACTTTTACATAACTTTCCACCTTCTGTTCTGTAGACTTAAATGAAAACGCAAATCTTATTTGTCTTGTTAAAAGGTGATATTATGTTTTTTTAAGCAATCACAGTTACAGTTTTCTAGTGGATAGTAAAAACAGGGACTAGATCCATATCTAGAGGCTTAGGTTTTACATAGCAACCTTACAGATTCAGGTACATGAAATCTTTGATTTTGACTGAAAAGATCATTTTGACACAAATAAGATGGCACTCTATGAACTGTTTTCTAAAGGTACTGGCAAATCTTCTACCACCTGTTGAGTGCAGACAGACAAGGTGTTATGGCTGTGTGTTGAATTTTAAAATGCAGTGCACAGAAAGAAACCGAATGCTGATTACTCTAAGAAAACAGAAACTAAAGCCCAAAAGAAGAATATTTTTTTCTTCCTCAGTGGTGGAGCTTTTCGATTCTTCATACGTAGTTACCCATCTGAAGATTTAGCGCCAAGATTGTGATTTCCTCTTATTACTCTGCTCATTATTATGGGAATTATCATCACCTTTGAGCTGAGCGAGAACTGGAGGTTCATGATTTGTTCTTCCAAATGGTGGGTTGTACACGAGAGCTTCTGAGAGTGCTGTCTCATTAATTACTGGTAATTAATTTTACCTTTGCCAGAGGCTGGAAGCCCATCCTTCCCTATCCCACTAGCACTCACCGCAGCCTGTTGTTTAACCTTCCGTCTAATCCGGCTCATCTTGAGCTGATGGGAACCACTTTTATCCCACCTCTTCTGGAGGTAAGAAGGAACAATCTTCTTATTCATGAGCATCACACACACACAACACACATAGACACACAGAGGGACAGTAAAAAAAAAACCCCAGCCCTGATTAATGGCTGCTAATTAGCAATGTTAATGACCAGGTGTCCGTAAGCCGGCCAGATTCTCTCAGCATGGAGGGGCTCCTCATTGAGAGCCCCGCAAATCCATTCCCAGTGACCCCTTCCCCTCAGCTGGCAGCTCCTGACGCTCCGATCTCTCTCATTACCCCAGAGAGAGGCTCAGAGGGAGGCCAGTCCTGAGAGACGGCCCTGTTCCCGTTTTCAGCCAAGCTTGTATTAATTAAGGTCAGGATTGGCCAAGACTGTGGGGTCCTCTCCGGGAGCGCCGGGAAGGATGGCATGGATGAGCGGAGAGAAGGAGGAGTTGTTAACCATTTCACATGTCAAACACTGCCTCGGCCGCTAATCTATCACGACTGTCGTGAGCAGAAGTTAGCAATCGCACCGAAGGCTTAATTCTTAACTCTGCTTTTGTAAGTCGTCGCTTGCAGAGTATTGACAGAGACTTCAAGAACAGGAAAGCAATTAAAAGTTGTAATAATGCACTGGAAATGAATTGTCCACTAACATCTGGATGTTCGCAAAGAGACACAATGTTCTACCCACAAGCCCCTGCTAATCGTCTGGCGTAATTGCATGCATTGAGGAGTTGAGGAGCTACGGTACTCAAGGCTACCGAGTAATTAAGGAGGCATTTTCTCGCCAAGCTTTAGCATCCTGGTTATGTTCTACTTCATTACCTTTTATGCTAAAACCTCGATTCATAAGAGGCAGGAAACCTTGTTGCAATTAGCAACGGGATATAGCTGGAACACTTGAGGTATGGGAAAGTATTCCGCCGTGGGAGGGTTGACATTGAGAAGAGGCTGTTTTGATTGGGTTTTGTGTGCCGATATGAACAAAAACTAGTCAGTTACGCCATTTCACAAGCTTAAAATTCAGCAGTTAATGGAATTAAATCGGCAGTTCAACCAAGCGAAGATTGGTCGCCTTCACGAAGGTGTTGCGTTTGGTTAAACGAGGCGAGATCCGCCACCGTGAAGGCAGGGGGAAACAAACAGTGAAACTACAGCCCCAGCCCCACACACGCAGGTTGGATTTCGTGATAACTCGTGGCAGGGCTAAGACGGTTAGGTTAATTCTAGTCCATTCTCGGGCAGGGGAGTGGGAAAGCTGCATTTATCACACACTGTGCCACCGAGCTCTGGTTCCCACACACTCTGGTTACATCATTACGGGGTTTGCGAGCCGGCCGTCCAATGGTGCTCTGGGGCGCCGGTCAGCTGACCTGGGTATGAAAACATGGCGGAAACTCTATCCCGGCTATGGGGTTTCAGCCCAAACCCACTGATAGCCGCCTTCTCTCTCGCTGCACTGCAATTTTCAGATTCTGTTTCACCTTTGCTTTCATGCTAAGCTGTCGGCTTCCCAAAGCCCGATGAGTGCGTCTGTGTGCGAGCTGAGCTGGATCGGGCTTTGTACCCAGGTGCTGTGGTGGAGCACCACCTAGCTGACATTACAACAGCCTTTCTAGAGTCTCAATGACACCCCTTTACAATCATGTCCCCCTTTGGGTGCAATCACTCACCTCCCTCCCACATTAAACACTGCCTGGTTCACTTCAGGAGAGCTTGAGAACGTAAATGTGTGATAATAACAATAACAATTCTTGTTGCATACTAATACAATGTAAACTTAAGGAATATGTGCTTTTCTGGAAGATTTTGTTTATGTTTTGAATAACTTCTTGGATTCGTTTTGTTATTATATCACAGTTTTATCACTAGGGGGAGCCAAGAAACAAAATGAGCAAATTCCCTCCAAAAACACACACAGGCTGACCTGCCAAATGTACTGTTGCTCATAATTAATATAGGTTTGGACATTGCTGGTGTTATATTGGTAGGTGTGCTTTTACACTAGCAGATAAAAAATGCTTGCATTAAAAAGTGTCCCAATACATATTGAGTGATCAGAATATTATAGAGACTTGGGGTAAGCTCTATTGAATTAGTCTGTAAGCAATCATTTATGAACACCCAAAAAACTTCCAGCCACCCAGAACAATCTTACAATGCCTAGCAATGCACTACAAGCAGCCTAAACAACCACTTAAAACACTCTCACTGTTGTTTATAACACTGTAGGAACCATAAAAACATATTATCAACCGTACATGAGCCATTTTGCACTACAAACAAATAAACAGGAACAATTTTTAAAGAAACCATGCTTTTTCTCAAATGTAATATCAACTGATAATGAATAATTGGGTGCTATTTTCATTCTTTTGTATTTAATTAAACAGAAAAAAAGTAACATCGCTGTATTCTCAAACAGCTTGGTCTCTGAATAAACAGCGATGCTGTGACGTTCAGTCAATGTCCAGACGCCGACTACAAGGACCCTTCTTGGGCCCTTCAGTTCTCAAACCACGCACATCCTGAACGCCTTTGACAATGAAAGTACAATATTAATAGGCTCTAATCTTCCTCACTAATAATTCAGCGCTCTGGAGAGTTGACACATGGCATAATCAAAACAGTCTTTATCAAAGCCCAGCCAGGGATTATGCGGCACGTCTCCGAAGCAGATATTAGACAAAGGTCTGTTGTTGAATTATGATTATTAGCACCTAGACTGCTAGCGACCTGCCCTCTAGATCTACCTGTACACCCAAAAGTTGGGTGAAATTCGTAAATCGTTTAGAAACGATTCGGGAAGCGCCGAGATCACGTCCTCGCTATCTAGTGGTAAAAGTGAGTGACAAGCTTCCTAGTCATTCAGAGTGAAACCTGATCACAGATCTTTACCTTAAACCCTTGGGCAGCAAGTTCCCCTGAACTTGATTGTTAATTCTCATGGCACTTTGACCCAGAGCGAAACCAGATAGGCTTCTGGATGCAGGGATCGAGGTTCTTCATGTGAAATCATTTGTATGGTGGTTCACACCCATTTTCTTATCTAAATGAGGCTGCTGCTGCTTTAACATCATATTTGTATTCTCACCTGGTAAGACCAAACTGATTCAGGTGTATTCTGTATAGGAAACATCTTGGTTTGGGTTGATCGCTGTACTTACAGTAAATGTTCGATTCGCTCTGAACAACAAAAGGTCAAGATATACCGATCAGACTAACATGCAGACCCTTAATTAACCATGTAAAGAGAGGACAAACTCCAACATCTGAGTTGCCCGACAAGGCCCTTGGCAACAAACCCCAAATGGAATTACTACTCCGCTTGGCAATTACACCACCTTGAGTAATCTGAACTCTTGTAAGTACAACCCCAAGTTAAACATGTCTCTCTGCGTGCCCGCGCTTCGACCTCTAGCTCTAGTTGTACATCCGATTACAGTCTGCCGTACCAAGGTCAACAGCTTCTTCATTTGCACCTATACCATCGATTTTAATACCGTCCAAACATTCGCTAATGGA